>NC_064811.1:148983421-149088935 GCF_023721935.1 Panthera uncia
AGAGGGAGGGGGAGAGGGAGGGGGAGAGGGAAGGGGAGAGGGAGGGGAGAGGGAGGGGGAGGGGCAAGGATCCTCTCTATTGGTTATAGTAGATAAAGAAGGAACCCCCTATATTACCTACTCTTCCCACCTGAACAAGACACCCTCAGGACGGATGTAGCTGATGACAGTAGTGATGTTAATGACATTGAAACATAACTTGGCTGTGTGTATAATCACCTTTTTTCCTTTTCACAGAAGAGCTTAAAAAGTCTAGTTCAGTCTTAGGATATAATCTGCACAGGATGGGTATTTGACCTATCATAGCAGCCAGTGTTGACTTAAAACCCCATACTTTGACAGTGTCCCCTCCCAGAAGTTTGCCCATCAGGAGCAAATCTATTCCCTCTTTCCCTGCCATATTGGAAGAACTGCTTCTCTTTTGGCTTAATTCCCCCTATAACCTATTCAAGAAACAAGAGGGCTGAATCACTACTAACTTGAATAATTTATCTTGCTTGTGATGATAAAATTTAATATTTAAGAATAGAAACATTTTCACAGCCTTGTCATACTAAACAGTACAAAATTTCTCTAACTGTGCATTGTAAACTACAACATTCTCCATATTTAAACGCAAATATTTTCAACGTTATTATTTCCAATGTCAAATAATGAGTGTTTCTTAGGAGATTCCCAAATAGAAAAAGTCAGACAATTCCATAGAAAAATGGATGAAACTCTTGAACAGGTATATCACAAATAAGAATATCTAAATGGCCAGTAAGGGGTATCTGGCTGGCTCAGTCAGTAGAGCATATGACTCTTGATCTCAAGGTCGTGAGTTCAAGACTGACACTGGGCATGGAATCTAATTTTAAAAATGACCAATAATCACATAATAAGTTGGATAGTTTCATTAGTCATCAGTGAAATGCAAATTAAACCACCACATGACATCACTACATACTCTTCAAAATGAAGGGGGGAAAAGGCCAAAAGTACTAGTTGTGGAAAGGGTTGGAAAAAAGCAAGAACTCCTGGACACTGCCTGGAATATTAATTGCTATAAACAATTTGGACAACAGTTTAACAGTATCTACTAAAATTGAATATATGCATGGCTCATGACTAGCAGCAGTTTCACTCCCAAGTATATACCCACAGAAATGCTTGCATATAAGACTCAAAAAACACATACAAGAATGTGCATCACAGCGCTATTTATAAGAGGTAAATCCCAGAAACCACATAAATGGCCATCTCTGCTAGAATATTAAAATCTTCCCCAATGCAATACTATACAACACTGAGAATGCATAAACTATAATTACACCAAACAATATCAATTAATGTCATAAAATAATGTAGATTAGAAGCCAAACACAAAAGAGTACCATTTATATAAAGGATTCCATTTATATAAAGTTTAAAAATTGGGCCACCTGGCTGGCTCAGTCTGTTAAGCATCCGACTTTTGATTTCAGCTCAGGTCATGATCTCATGGTTCATGAGATCAAGCCCCGCACCGGGCTCTGTGCTGACAGCGTGGAGCTGGCTTGGGATTCTCTCTCTCTCCCTCTCTCCCTCTGCCCCTCCCCCACTCTCTGTCTCTCTCAAAATAAATAAATAAACTTCTTTTAAAAAAGCAAAAAATAAAGTTCAAAAATAGGTGCCAAAGCTTATGCTATTAGAAGCTGGGCTAGAGATTATTATCCTTTGTGGAACAGGGACTAGTAGTGACTGAGATGTTGTAATATTCTTTTTCCATCTGAGTGCAGGTTACGTGGATGTGTTAAATTTACGAACTTCATTAAGATATTCATTTATGATTTGCAACTTTTCTGATTGCATCATATACTTCAAAAAAAGTTTTTAGGAAATGTTTAATAAGGAATAAATTAACGAAAAGAACAATCCTGAAGGCAAGGAATTTAACCAAGAGATTATCTTCATAGGAGAGACACTGAATGCCTCTAAAGGTAGAGAAACAAAGCAGACATAGAAACACAGAAGGACTAAAACCATCATTTTATTAGGATAGCACAATTGAAAAGGATCTGGGTCCCAGAGGAAGTCAGCAGGAGCCTCAGATACTCACAATTATCTTCTAACCCGTACATTTTTTTTTTTTTTTTTTTTTTAAATTCCACTCCTGAATTAGGCTTAGGCTGACACTGAAGTTCATGTAGGTTTTTTTTTAAGCTTCAGTGAGACTTAGCGAAAGTGACTCCACTTGGGGCCTGTTGTTTCTTTTTTTTTTTTTTTTTTTTTCAACGTTTTTTTAATTTATTTTTGGGACAGAGAGAGACAGAGCATGAACGGGGGAGGGTCAGAGAGAGAGGGAGACACAGAATCGGAAACAGGGTCCAGGCTCTGAGCCATCAGCCCAGAGCCTGACGCGGGGCTCGAACTCACGGACCGCGAGATCGTGACCTGGCTGAAGTCGGACGCTTAACCTACTGCGCCACCCAGGCGCCCCTAACCCGTACATTTAAAAGCTTTTTGTTAACGCAGCACAGACGTCTGACATCACAAAAAATGTGATAGTCTTCATTTCCTCCACATAATTTCCTGCAAACACCTTTTCCTCCCCAGCATGTAGAAAATGCTGTTCTTATATATGTATTCGGTCCACTTCTAACTGTCAACAGAAACAAGGGTTAATGCACAGTGTTCTGCAGGGTCATGATACCATGGATAAATCAAATTGAAGGCTGTACTTTATAACATTTTAATGGTAAATTGGATAAGATCAAAACATCCCAGTCATGTTATGGCTGAATGCCTGTTTTTCAGTGGCTCTCATTTTCCAGAGACCCTATTATAAGTCATTAGTTCCCATGGGCCCCCCTTACATGAATCACTAATCAATAATACGCAGGTACCAGGGCCCAGCAAATTCTGCTTGGGACTATTTGCCATGGAAAGAACATTAAGACCTCAGAGTAGTCCCAGGAATCCACAGAGGCCCTATACCAGAAGGCATGCAGGGTCTGGGATAGTAACAAGGTAGTTGGAGATTATCAGAGCCTCAGTTTGAAGAAGCAAAAGACCACTGACCTAGAATTACAGAAGCCCATGGTTCTAGCTCTACATCCCAATAACATTCTGTATGATTTTTAGCCAAGTACTCTACTACCAGTCTTGGCTTAGTCACAGAGTACATGAAAGCATCACATGGGATAATGAGTGTGAAAGGCTTTGAAATACCTGAAACACACATCTTATATCCATAAGGTTAGCATACTTTCTAACCTTAACACCTGGGTACCTCTGGAAGCTGAAAACATGGAGGGGGTGGTAGGAAGTCCACTTAAAAGAGTGCAGGTGGCTCTGAGTCACCCTCTGAACTATACACCTTTGTGTGCTAAGCCTTATCAGTCTCACCCAGCTGGTTCATGGAACCATCCCTTGGGCCTTTGCGATAGAAGAATAATCAATGTGGTATGACCAAAGGCCACTGGCAAGCAAACCTGCCTGTCAGGTGCCCGTTAGCCCTGAGGCACCCCTCTTGGGACAAGGGAGCCCAGCAGAAACACGGCTCGCACTGTCCAGAGGTCCTTCCATCCAGAACAGCAGCAGTAGTCTCAACACAATCACATCTGGGCCTGTCTTCTGAGTACTTCACACCTGACCTTTAACTGGCACCTTTCGAATATGAAGGTCTGGGGCAGCTTTCTGCAGACCCCAGCAAACTACAAGCAGTTTTTGAGAACCTCCACTTCAGAGACTTAAGTGGACCCTTCTTGGTATTATCAAGTTGCTAGTTTCTGTCCAGAGGACGTGAATTCTCTGAATGATGTTCCAGGGTATCCCATCATGCTGTAAGTTAAAACACTGGAACAACCAGCTCTATGTTCTGATTCTGCTCAGCATCGAGTTTGCCTTGGCTTCTAAATGTGTGAAAAACAGTCTGGGTAACTGACTTAGGAATACAAATTCTAAAAGTCCTAAAGGAACCCCCCCTACCCTCCCGTCCCCAAATCCTATCTGTCTTCTAAATACCAATGTGATGCCAATATCATCAGTCCGACTTTCCCCTCAAACATCACAGACTCCCCAGACCAAAATCCAGGACCATTTTCTTCACTGGAAAGAACCACCTCCTGTTATGTGTCCTCAGTATCTTCTCTCCACTTTCCGCAAAAGCCCAGAATGTCCATCTCTGTTCTCATCCCTTCCTGTTTCATCTTCCTTCCTCCAAGTCCTGCTTTCTTTTCACTCTTGTAGAACCTCATGCCCTCTCTCCCTTCACTGTTCATAGTCGCACAGGAAGGGGATTTCATTTTACCTGGTGGAACACAGGAGAGCAAGACAAGGACCACAAGGACCAAGAGTAAGCTCTTCATTGCTGAACCAATCAACAAAGGGACAACTGGAAGACAAAGGACAGTCACTCTATATGTAGTTCTCTAGACATGGGGAGCTGCATGGCTAGTGAACCTTTCAGGAACAAGAACATCTCCTTGCTCCACTGAGCAGTCCAATAAACTAAAGGGCTGACTTTGAACATGACATCTCACCATGAAAATCTACTTCCTTAGTGTCATTTGTATGCTGGCAACTGAATTCACACTGCATCAACAGCCCTATTCTATATTCTCTATATATGATAGAATATAAAGTGAGATATATATATATATATATATATATATACACATAGTGTATATAAAGTTATATATATATATATATATATATATATATAGACAGAGAGAGAGAGAGAGAGAGAGATAGTATATAAACTGGACTGCTGTTTTCAACTTCAAGAAATTTGTGATGTGATTGAGATTTTAGATCTGTGAAAGACTCCTAAAAGAATTGCAAAGCAAAAATCAATATATACAGGAAGAGTAAAAGACATGGGTTGGGAGCACCCCAAAAAGAAGCGATCAAGGGAGCATGAGGGTACTAAGGTACACTCTCCGGAGGATCACTTTCTAACCTGGAGCATTGGCTACAGCCACATCAGCATTCTCTCACTCCATCTGCCTGTTATCTCCTTTTATCCAACCAATCTGCTTGTCCTCTAACTTTACTCTTTCCACTGTGCCCGCCAGAATCTCAGTTCCTTCTACTTTGCATCTTCTTCCCCAGCACACCCTTCCGCCTCTGGGTCCCTGTGAACTGCTGGGTTCTCCTCGGAGGACACTACTCCCTAGTAGCCTTCGGTGATTAGAGGCTGTTCATCTGCTGAGGCCCCACATATCATAGGACAGGTAAGTAGCATTTCATAATCTCCTAACAGCCCCATGCTATTTCCAGAACAATAGCAGGCATGCCACTGATACCTCCTTCCCCTCACTCCACTTACAACGAATCTTACCAATTGTGCTCCAACATATAGCTCACACCCAACCATTTCACTCCATCTCCACTATCACCACACACTCCAAGGCGTCACCATGATTCATTAAACCAATTAAATCACTTCCTAACTGGTCTCCCATATTTTTTTTTTTACATATTTACTATTCATCCTTCCTGCAGTAACCAAAATAACCTTTATAAGGGTCATGAAATTGGGTCATGCATTTGCCCTGCATAAAACCTTTCCGGTAAGAATTAAGACTAGAATTACCACATGATCCAGCAAGTCCATTTCTGGGTATATATCCAATGGAAATGAAATCGTTACCCTCAAGAGACAGCTGCACTCCCATGTTCATTTATATATATATATATATATATATATATATATATATATATTCACAATAGCCTAAACAGAGGAACAAACTAAGTGTCCATCAAAAGACGAATGGATAAGAAAATGTGACATATACACACCTACAATGGAATAATATATATCACTAAAAAAAAAGAAAAGAGGGGCGCCTGGGTGGCTCAGTCGGTTGAGCGGCCGACTTCGGCTCGGGTCATGATCTCACGGTCGGTGAGTTCAAGCCCCGCGTCGGGCTCTGTGTTGATAGCTCGGAGCCTGGAGCCTGTTTCAGATTCTGTGTCTCCCTCTTGCTGACCCTCCCCTGTTCATGCTCTGTCTCTCTCTGTCTCAAAAATAAATAAAACATTAAAAAAAATTTTTTTAAAAGAAAAGAAAAAAGAAAATCCCACCATTTGTAACAACATGGATGGATTTTAAAGGTATTATGCTAAATGAAATAAGTCAAGCGAAAAGAGACAAATTCTGTATAATCTCACTTATATATGGAATCCTAAAAAAACAAACTCACAGAAAAAGAGATCAGATTTGTAGTTGCCAGAGGTACAGGGTGGGAGGTGGAGGAAAAGTGAGTATAGGTGGTCAAAGGTGCAAACTTCCAGTTATAAGGTAAGTAAATTCTGGACATGTAATGTACAACATGATAACTATAGCTTTAAGAAAAAGTTCTGTGTATTTGAAACTTGCTAAAAGAGTAGATCTTGAGGCACCTGGGTGGCTCAGTCAGTTAAGCGTCTGACTTCAGCTCAGGTCATGATCTCACAGTTTATGAGTTCGAGCCCCGCGTTGGGCTCTGTGCTGACAGCTCAGAGCCTGGAGCCTGTTTCAGATTCTGTGTCTCCCTCTGTCTCTGACCCTCCCCTGTTCATGCTCTGTCTCTCTCTGTCTCAAAAATAAATAAATGTTAAAAAAATAATAAATTTTTTTAAAAGTTTAAAAAAAGAGTACATCTTAGAAGTTCTCATCACAAGGAAAAAAATGTGTACCTATGTCAAGTGATAGATATTAACTAAATTTATTACACTAATCATTCTGAAGTACACTTGTATGTCAATATGCTGTACGTAAGGTACCTTAAACTTATAAAATGTTATATTCAATTCTATCTCAATAAAACTGGGGGAGAAATCTAAGCAGTCGGCAGAATAACCAAAGTTGTTCAGGAAGATCAGAGAATTTGATTCAGAGAATGTTAAAGACAATCTTACAGCTCAACCTTCCCAGTCCCTTTTCTGGGACTTCATCAAGATAAAAAGCTTCTGAGAACGCCTGAGTGGCTCAGTCGGTTGAGTGTCCGACTTCGGCTTGGGTCATGATCTCACGGTCCTTGAGTTCAAGCCCCATGTTGGGCTCTGTGCTGACAGCTCAGAGTCTGGAGCCTGTTTCAGATTCTGTGTCTCCTTCTCTTTCTGCTCCTCCCCCGCTTGCTCTCTCTCTCTCTCTCTCTCTCTCTTTCTCTGTCTCTCCCTCTCTCAAAAATAAGTAAACGTTTTTAAAAAAAGATTAAAAGCCTCTGCACAGTGAAGGAAGCAATCCACAAACTAATAGGCAGCTTACAGAATGGGAGAAGATATTTGCAAATGGCATAACTGATAAAGCGTGAGTATCCAAAATCTATAGGTTTATCAAACTCAACACCTAAAAGACAAATAATACAGTTAAGAAATGAACAGAAAACACTTTTCCAAAGATGACATCCAGATGGCTAACAGACACATGAAAAGATGTTCAGCATCACTCATCGTCAGGGAAATGCAAATCAAAACTATTCTGAGATACCACCTCACACCTGTCAGAAGGGCTAAAATTAACAACTCAGGCAACAACAGATGTTGTTGAAGATGTGGAGAAAGGGGAACGCTTTTGCACTGTTGGTAGGAATGCAAACTGGTGCCACTCTGGAAAACATTATGGACGTTCCTCAAAAAGTTAAAAATAGAACTAACCTATGACCCAGCAATTGCCCCACTGTGTATTCAGCCAAAGGGTACAAAACTTCAGATTCAAAGGTGTACATGCACCTTGATGTTTGTAGCATTATTATCAACAATAGCCAAACTGCGGAGAGAGCCCAAATGTCTACTGACTGATGAATGGATAAAGAGGTGGTATACACATATACAATGGAATATTACTTAGCCATCAAAAAGAATGAAATCTTGTCATTTGCAACGACATGCGTGGAGCTTGAAAGTATTACACTAAGTGAAATAAGTCGATCACAGAAAGACAAATACCATATGATTTCACTCATATGTGGAATTTAGGAAACAAAACACATGAAAATATGGGAAGTGGGGGGAGAGAACAGAGGGAAACAAACCACAGGAGGCTCTTCATGACAAAGAACAAACTAGGGGTTGATGGAGGGAGGTGGGTGGGAGATGAGCTAGATGGGTGATGGGTACTAAGGAGGGCACTTGTGATGAGCACTGGGTGTTCTATGTAAGTGGGGAATCACTGAATTCTGCTCGTGAAACCAATATTACACTGCATGCTAACTAGAATTTAAATAAAATTTTTAAAAGAAAAAGAATACATATTAGGATACAGAAAGCAACTGTCAAGGTCACACAGAAGGTCACGGGTGAAGTGGATCTAGAACTCAGGACTAGACTCCCAGAGCTGTTATCGTTTTTCTAGCTTTACTGAGGTACGATTGACAAATGAACACTAAAGATATTTCAGGCGTGCAATGTGATGTTTTGACACACATATACCTTGTGAAATGACTCCCCTAATCAAGCTAATTAACCTAGCCATCACCTCACATATTTGCCTTTTTTATGGTGACCATACTTAAGATCAATTCTCCTCGCAAATTTCAAGCATATAATACATTATGACCAGACCTGTTATCTTTTCTATTCTGCCTTTGCTGGGTGTTCTCAAGTTGCCTCCAGCCACACCTATGTCATGATATGATGCGTCTTCACATATACATATGCACCGACCATCTCTGAAGCATGCGGTTCAGCACACCTGCGTGGTGTACTGAAATACTGACACAGAGGCGGAGGAAATGGGTGTAGCCAGGGAGATTCTTTGGTCTTAAATTCTACTAATTCCCAAAACTTGAGAGTCCCTTGTGAGTCTCTTAACATCTACAACGCATAAGGAAATTTTATAATAATCTCCAAGCCTGATCACAAGCGTTTTTTCTTTTCTTTTCTTTTCTTTTTTTTTTTTTTTTTTTTTTTTAATGTTTATTTTTTGAGAGAGCGGGAGCGCAAGCAGGGGGTGGGGCAGAAAGAGAGGGAGACAGAGGATCCGAAGCAGGCTCCAAGCTGTCAGCACAAAGCCTCATGTGGGGCTTGAACTCACCAGCTGCAAGATCATGACCCGAGATGAAGCCAGCCGCTCAACTGACCGGGCCGCCCAGGTGCCCCTGAGCACAAGCGTTTTATAGGCTTTTTTCCCCCTAACTACAAAATAAGAGTTACCATCGTCCTTCTTTCTCTCCCAAGGGTCTTCTTCCACTCCTCCTTGACAGTGGCATTCTCTCCAGATTCTCTCCTCAGCATTGTCCTTTTATTCACCTTGCAGACGCTCTCATGAGTGACTCTGTCTGAACTCAGAGCTTGCACTCTGGTGAGGATTCCACGACTTCAGTCATCAGGGCTCTACAACTGGACTGCTGGGCACCCACGGAGAAAAATCACACAATAAAGTAGACCAGCGCCCCTGTCAAGTCAGGGAGCGCCCAGAGCTGCCCGACGACTCTTGTGTCTGCCTAGTCGGCACTGTCTCCCAAATGCCAGGGCCAATTTCAGAGCTCCCCCGCTTTCTTCAGACCTTGCCCTTCATCATCTCCACCCTCCCTTCCAACTGGCAACAACGCCTCCTCCATCTCAAAACCCTACGGTCAGATCTACACACTCCAGTCTGAATCCTTCCTTTTCTCCTTCCTGCCTATGACAGCTCCGTCCAGCAAAGGTCTAGGTCAACAGTTTCGAACTGGAACGTGCACATCCCGGAGGGTCAAACTTTTTTTCTGAGCTAACTGAAGCCAGAAACAAGGAGCCGCAAGGCAAGGCGCGCCTGGGGGAGGTGGTGGCGCTGGGCGGGGAGAGAAGCCAGCGAGACTCCTCGGCCCAGGGGCTGCACCCGGAGGCCGAGGTGGGCAGCCGGGCCGCCAGGCTTCCCCCCCTTCCTTCCGCTCGACGTGCGGGGCGGCGGGAGAGGCGCGGACCCGCTACCCTCCGGCTTCCCCTGCCCGCAGGGCCGCTCCTCCTCCCCGCGAGGGCAAGACAGCCGCACCAGGCGCCCCACGCTGAGCCAAAAGGGCGCCCCACCTCTGCCTCCCCCGAGAGAAGGGGAGCCTCACCTACTCGAACTCGGAGCAGCCTCTCCCTTACCTTCTGCAGGGAGTCTCCCACGCTTGCGCCCGCGGAGGAGGCGGCTGGCGCCCCGGAAGGCACCGCGGAGCCCCAAGGGAGAGTGGCGCGCAGAGGCTCTGGGCCGCTTCCCTGCGCCACGGGGAGGACGGGCGGCCAGAGAGCCCCCAGCAGCTCCGTCGCTGGGCCCGGGGGACAGCACCCAGGCTGCCTAGGGGACAAGCGGGTCCCGCGGGTGCGCAGGGCCTCTGCCACGGCCAATGCCTTTGTACAGCAGCAACCTGCGGGATGACACAAAAACCATCCTGGGGCACATCAGTGCCCAGGGCCAGAAACACGGAGGGGTCCACGCCCCAGCCCCTGGCCCAGCTCACTGTAGCCCTGAGCTAGGCCGACTACCAGCTGCCGTTGTGCTGGGCCCTGACACAGCTGACGAGGACAAATGTTGCACCATCCCTGGTTCGCACCACGGGGGACATAAGGTGGGCAGAGCCCACACTGCCAGCCCTCGCCCAGGCGCCTGACCCGCTGTTGCGCCACATAGAGAGCATGCTCAGGAGCAGCGGCTTCACTGTCTTCTGCAACCAGGGGCAGGCCAGAGGCTGCGGGCAGGGGAGGGCCTGGCAGAGGAGGACACCAGGGACAGAAAGATGGGCAAGTTCATGCCCAAGATCCCGGGTACTTCAAAAACAGGAAGTGAGTCTCCTGGTCCACCAGACCGGGTCTGGGTGCCCACAGGGCCCTCACGCCAAAGCAGTGGGGAAGCCCACTGAGCACAGTCAGAGCTCCACTCCACTTGAGGCTCACCTGGTGGCTGCCCTGCCTCTTCCCCCTGTCTTCTGTCGCCTTGGGGCTCCAGGCCCTCACTGTGCAATGCCTTACTCCCCCAACTCCATCTCCAATCCCTGTGCCCTCAGCCTCCCCCTTCCTACACATCTGCCACCACCATCTCTTTGGGCTTGGCTTCCCTTTGGGCCTTCATTCGCCTCCAGGCCCCATCTTTTGTGCCTCAGCCTCCCCCCGCCCCCCCCCAACCCAGTTCTCTCCAGGCCTTGTGTCTCAGGAACTTCTCTCAGGGTTGCCCTCTGCACACAGGGTTGCCCTCTGCACACAGCCTCCTGGCTATGCTGCTTCTTCACTCTGCTGCCTCTTTGCTCTTTCCTGGCAGGGCCTGTTGTCTCCACTTCCATCTCAGGTGGCTTGGTCCCACTTCTTTCCCCTGCTTGAAAACCTCCTTTGCCTCCCTCCCTGCTTCCTGCCACCTTTCTTAGTGGCCCATCTTTCCACCTTGGGATGGCAGGGCTGCTTACAGGCCGTTTGTGAGGAAGGAGTGCAGCCAGACCCAAAAGGCTGTCCCTCCCAGGAAGCACAGTGGGGCTGGGGCAGGGGGAGGGGGGTGCAGAGGGCAGTGGGTGCAAGCACAGAGGACCGCCAGAGGGCTGCCCTGCCAAGAGAACTGAGGTCTACCTGGCCACTCTTCCAGCAAGGCTCTGGCATCACCTGGCAAGGAGTGAGAGTTTTTGTCACACAATAAAACCAGGTCTGGACGGATGATGCTGGGCCCCAGCTTCATGAAGGGTCTCCTGCACATCCTGAGAGTCACGTTCATGGGCGCCATCCCCAGCCATGCCACGGAAAGGGCCTGGATGTGGAGTACTTGTACTTGAACAGGTTAGGGCAGAGGACAGATGTGGTGGGAACTGAGCCCCAGCCCACGGCTCCCAGGGGGCCTGACACACTTGAAGTGGGAGTGGTCCTTGCCCTGCAGGGGCCCAGCAAACTTCAACTCCACCCTCTTCAGGATGCTTTCTTCTTTGTCACCAACCCACATAACCTGTCCAAATTTCCCCGCTTACCTTTCTTGTGTCTTTTTCACCTCCCGAGAGTAGCTTTGATTTGGATTAACACATTTTGGCATCAAATGTTTTGAAAGTTCCCCACTGTAGATGCTAACATTGTGAAATTAGTGTTTCTGCTATTTCTTTTTAACAGTTTAGGGGATTTTTTTTTTTTAAGTATAAGAAATCCCAATTGCTCAGACTGAGAAATCGTGTGTGTGTGTGTGTGTGTGTGTGTGTGTGGTGGTGTTGTTTGGGATTTTTTTAATTTAAACTCTAGTTAGTTAACATATAGTGCAATATTGGGTTTAGGAGTAGAATTCAGTAATTCATCACATACAACACCCAGGGCTCATCACAACAAGTGCCCTCCTTAGTACCCAACATATTACCCACCTAGCCCATCTCCCACCCACTTCCCAATGTCAACCCATAGTTTGTTCTCTATCATCAAGAGTCTCTTGTGGTTTGTTTCCCTCTCTGCTCTTTTTCTACCCCCTTTACATATTTTCATCTGTTTTGTTTCCTAAATTCCACATGTGAGTGAAATCATACGGTATTTGTCTTTCTCTGATTGACTTATTTCACTAGCATAATACATTCTAGCACCATTCATGTCATTGCAGATGACAAGATTTCATTCTTTTTGATGGCTGCGTAATATTCCAGTGTGTGTGTGTGTGTGTGTGTGTGTGCGCGCGCGCGTGCGCGTGTGTATACACCACCTCTTCTTTATCCATTCATCAATCAATGGACATGTGAGCCCTCTCCATAGTTTAGCTATTGTTGATAATGCTGCTATAAACATTGGGGTGCATGTACCCCCTTCGAATCTGTATTTTTGTAACCTTTGGGTAAATATCCAGTATGGACTGGGAAATGATTTAAGAAACAAGACCACCAAATGAAGGCAGCAGTTCTAACTCCAAGTAGCTGGAGAAGGGTGGGTGGTGGGGCTGGGGGACACTTCCACTCCTCAACAGCTCCTAGTGTGATTACCAAAGACAACACCCAAGTAGGAGTGACAGCAGGGACTTTTGTCCTGGTAGAAAAGGTCACTGAGGAGTCAGATGACCTGGAGTGTTCCTTGGCTTTGATGTGCTTGCTGACAAGTTTGATTTCCCTCTTAGACCCTCCTGTCTGCATCCTCCACATTCTGCTTAATAACACATCTCCTCAAATGTGATTCTATATATTTTGGTGTTAGCAATAAAATACAATGCACAAAATAAAAAAGAAATAAGGAGGCTTGTTTTCTCAACTTCCAAATTTACTCTCCTTCAACATGTCTGAAGGGGCGCCTGGGTGGTTCAGTCGGTTGAGCGTCCAACTTTGGCTCAGGTCCTCATCTCACAGTTCGCGGGTTCAAGCCCCGAGTTGGGCTCTATGCTGACAGCTCAGAGCCTGCAGCCTGCTTCAAGTTCTGTGTCTCCCGTTCCCTCTCTGCCCCTCTCCCACTCATGCTCTCTGTCTCTCAAAAATTAATAAACATTAAAAAATTAAAAAAAAAAAAAACAAAAAACATCTGGAGCTGAGGCATCCTGCCAGTTCTTCCCAAATTCCCACTTCATCCTGTTTTATGAATGAAAAGCATACCCAAACGCACATATCCCAAGTCTTGCTCTGATGCAACAACTTAAGATGTAAAATCTCTTTGGCAACAGAATGTCAATTGAAACTTGGTTTGAAGAGTTTCTTTAATTTAAGCCCAAATGTTTTGGGCCCCATTGATATGTTCCTAATTCAAGTATGTATGTAAGGTGGCAGGACTGATGGCAATTTCCATGTAACTACTCATCCTCCAGCTGCTGAAAGTATGCATTGCTCCTGAGAGAAGTCTCCGTGAAAGTAAAGCATGAGAAGAAACACTGACGGTGCTGATACCGTATTTCATCCAGGTAACAAAGTCATTAACAAAGTCATATCTGGGTTTCATGCTGTATGCTTATATATCTTGCCATTATAATTCAGAAGTAAGAATCTGTAGCAGAGGTTATGAATTAAATTGTTTGGGTAAAAAAAAAATAAAGTCAGATCTTTTCTGATGGACAGTAAGGCTAATTAAGCTGATTCATTTGATTAGTCAATATGGTGGATATTCTCCATGGAGCAAATGAGCTATAACTGAAGTTTTGAGTTTTAATGAAATGTATAAATAACATGATAAGATAAAAGCAGTTATCAAAAAATTATATTGGTGAACATATATAGAAGTTAACAGTATTTTAATGTCCCAACTGGTTATGAGAATAAACGGTTACATGGGATGACTGTAAGTCATCTAGGTAACTTAACACCTTTTTGGTAAACTCAGAAAGTAAGAAAGGAATGACTGTAAAGCTGGGGTAATAAATGCATTCATAAATCAGATGTTTGTAATTCTTTCATACCAGCAAAACTGGAGAGAGACATAATTACTTGTCAACTGATAGGGCATTTTTAAAAATTGTTGTTCACTAATGATTTTTCAGCATATAACTCAGACAATTCAAGGAATTGAGAGACAGTGCTATCACCTGACTCCCAGATCCATCTACTCATTTCACAAACAAGTTTTTTAATGAATTTCATCTAAAAAAACAGGAATGGAACTCCCTATAAAATCTAGCAGTAAAGAATATTTACCTAAAGATATGTGAGCCAATTGAAAAAATTATTTTGTCCATCTCATTGGAAATAAATTTCTAATCAAGTTTTACTTTATAAATTTAATTACTTGTCAAAATTGATTTTTGTATTTATATTGTTTTGTTCAGTTGAATACTAACAATAATGATAATGACCACTTGGTCCAGAAGACATTTCTTTTTTTGTTTGTTTATTTATTTATTTTTGAGAGAGAGAGAGCATGAGCAGGGGTGAGGCAGAGAGAGAGGGAGACACAGAATCCAAAGCAGGCTCAGGCTCCAAGCTGTCAGCACATAGCCTGATGCGGGGCTCGAGCTCACGAACCACGAGATCATGACCTGAACCAAGTCATATGCTTAACTGATTGAGCCAGCCAGGCGCCCCCCCAGAAGACATTTCTAATACTACAGTCAGGCATGAAAAAGATAGGAATTTCTATTTTGTTCCAGAGATGAAATGGGATAGTAAATCCTATCCTTGCCTTAGCTCACCCTTCTTTTCACAGGCAAATTTCAAAAAAAAAAAAAAGTATCCATTTGCTCTTTATTTTATCACCCCCACCACCACTTACTGCCATCAGCTCTTTGCATTCATTACTCAGAAGGAAAAATCACAAATGTCCTCTTTTTACTAAGTTCAATAAACATTTTCTCCAACCTCATAGCGGTATTCAGCAATATTGATCATTCCCCTCTATCCATCTTATCTTGATTTTTGATTACTGAGCCCCCACTCACCTGATTTTTCTCCTGACTCCTTTGCTTCTGTTTGCCCTTTAACTGTTAGAACTCCTCAAAGTTGTCCCCAAGGCCTTGATTTTAGTTGCACTCAAGAGGTTTTCCCAGGGTGATGCCAACCACCCCCATCTTTTGCCCAAAAATTTCCAAAATATACCTTATACCCCAGTGTCTGTCTTGATTGTCAGCCAAGCCCATCTGCCCACTGCCTATTGCGCACAGTAAAGAGTATGGATAATAGGCCATGCTGACTTGCCTCAAAATAATGTGTGTGTCTTAAAGAAAACCACTTTACTTTTCTGTGCTTCCAGGTTTTTTGTATTCATTATTTAGAAAGGCTTATCAAAGGATTAAATAAGATGATGTTGGGGGTGCCTGGGTGGCTCAGTCGGTTGGGCGTCCGACTTCAGCCCTGGTCATGATCTCGCGGTTTATGGGTTCGAGACCCGCGTTGGGCTCTGTGCTGACAGCTCAGAGCCTGGAGCCTGCTTTGAATTCTGTGTCTCCCTCTCTCTCTGCCCCTTCCCTACTCATATTCTGTCTCTCTCTGTCTCTCAAAAACAAACAAACATTGAAAAAAAATTAAATAAGATGATGTTGTTGAGGCACAACTGCTGGGCCCATTGTCAGTGCCCTTAGTGTTAGCTATTATGATAACCATGGTTTGGATGAGGTCCAAAACAGAACTAACTTCTCCCTCTTGAGAACTGTTGCTCCCCCTGCCCTCATATCAGTGAATGCACCATCATCCACTCAATTACCCATGCTGGACACTTGAATGCTGTTCCTGGCCTTGCCCTTTTCCTCACCCTCCCCCAAATTTAGTCAAATCCCAAGCCTTTCCCATGATATTCCTTAAATGTCTCTGGACGTTGTCCATTTTGGATTTTTTTATTTCCACTGTACCTTACTCTAGCCCAAGCCACCACCTCTGTTTCCTACATTACTAGAGAAGACTCTAACGAGTTTTCCCGACTCTACTCTTGACCTCCCCAGTGCATTCTCCAGGCACACTATGTCCAAAGCTTTCAGTTGTGTCCTACTGCCTATAGGACACAGCCAAATTCCTTCCTCAGAATGATGAGCAAGAGCCTTACCTGACCTTTCCTCACCTGCTCTCACCCAAATACTCCATACCTCCTCCCTCCTCTGAGCTTACATACAAAATGCCTCTGTGTGAAAGTGGCTTTCTCCCTTCCTTTACAATCACCACTTTCTTGTCCAAAATTTACCTCAAGATTCAAATTTGAGTATCAGGTTGGTGATAACCAACTAAGACTCTCTTTCCCCTTCCAAGCTCCATCGCCCTCACAGTTAGACAGTGGTCTCCCGTATTCCTGAAGCAGTCATGGAAACCTCAAGCAATATACTTACCATATGATATTTCAGTTTAGGCTGTCTCTATCAGCCTGATAGCTCTGATCCATTGCTTACACATGATATAAGCTCAGGAAATAGTTGTTGAAAAATGAATAGGTGAAAATTTTCTGTACTATTTCTGTAACTTTTTTATACATCTAAAACTATTCTACAGAATAGTTTTAATAAAGATCTCAATAGTTTAATAAAGTTTTAATAGCTCCAATAAAGATTGATACTGGCAAAAAAATAATTTTGTAAAAAAATTTTTGTTCATATTACATATTTCACAATATATAATATTTGTTCGTATTACATAATATTTGCACATATCACATTATATCCAGAGAGAAAGAGAGGAAAGAGAGAGAGAGATGATTCCATGACTGTAAGGAACTTATTATCTAGTAAGGATATAAAATAAATACAAATTATTCCTCCCGGTTACAGATGTTCAGGAAGGGGTAATATCGTAATTGGTATGAGGCCTTGAATGATACAGAGGCCAGCAAGAAGGGAAGACAGAGGGTGGTAAGGTGAAAATTTTTCCTACTGGTAGCTAGATTGTTGAGGTGACTAAGAATTGAAATGGAAACAGACTGACAAAACATACACTGACTCTCATAACTGAGAATGAAATCAGTAAGATGGAGGTTCCCTGCTGTAGCCACCTCACAGCAAAAACAATTTGGCAGACTCTAGATCTGGAAACAACCCATGCCCCCGTGATCTTGGCTACAGCTCCATTTGACTTTGTCCTGCCACCAGCACCATTGTCAAGGGGCCCAACAAGAGTCATGCAAGTCCCAAGTAACAGGTCCACTGACCTCGGTCCCAACTGTGAACCTGAAGGGACTCATGAGCCACTTCCAGTTCCTCTTAGCCACCAGTCGTCCTCACAGGCACCAAGTGGGAGTCACACACATCCATGTCCCAAGATGAGCTTCCCAATCTCAAACCAACTGCAGATCCCAAAACAAGTTATGGCCCTGTAACTCAGCTCTAGTCTCTCATAGCAGTGGTCTGGGAACCCTCCTACTAAGCCCACCAGGAACCCACCAGGGGACATATCCATCTGTGCCTTGGGAGACAGGTCCACAGTCAGTGTGACTGTGGATCTTAAAGGGGCCCCATAACCCAGATCTAGTCACTCTCAGCCATGGTTTAGGATCAGTCCTGCCTACCTAGGGCCTAAAGGGAGACACGCCCATCTGTGTCCTAGGAAGCAGGCCTACCAACTTCAGTCTGACTGCAGATCTGGAAGCAGCCATGTGACCAAACTCCAGAACCACTAGGCTGAGCCTGAGGGCAGTTTTGTCCACCCAGAAACCTAGCAAGAGGCATGCCAGTCTGTGGCCTGGACACAGGCCTACAGATCTGGGTCCTGGCTGCAGTTGGATTGAAATTTGGGTCCCAGATTTGTGGACCATGAAGTAGCCCTGTGACTCAATTCAAGACGTCTCAGCCATAGTCCAGGACAAATTCTTCCCACCCAGTAGCCCACTCAGTGACCTATCAGGAGCCCTCCCGGGAATCAGGAGGGAACCTCACCTATCTGCACATCTGACAACAGTTCCACCATCTGTGGACCTTGAAGTTGACCCTTGTACCAGTACCAGCCAACAAACCAAAGTCCTGCAGGAAGATCTGTTCATCCAGTGACCAGACAGAATCCATGCCCATCCAAATGCCAGGTAACAGGCCTGCTAACTATGGATCCCACAATACACCCAATTGCAGCCATGTGAACTGTCTCCAATTCTGCTTAACTTTGACCCTGAAGATAATCCCATCATCCTGAGGATCCCAAATAAGAAAACCTTTATCTACTGAAGACAGTCTATAAAGACTTGAAGAAATATTTTTTCCTTAAAATGCACAAGTACATTGGGGCACCTGGGTGGCTTGGTCAGTTAAGCGCCCGACTTCAGTTCAGGTCATGATCTCACAGTCCGTGAGTTCGAGCCCCATGTCGGGCTCTGTGCTGACAGCTCAGAGCCTGGAGCCTGTTTCAGATTCTGTGTCTCCCTCTCTCTCTGCCCCTCCCCTGTTCATGCTCTGTCTCTCTCTGTCTCAAAAATAAATAAACATTAAAAAAAATGTTTTTAATAAAAAAATAAAAAGAAATAAAATGCACAAGTACAAATGCAAGGCTACATGGATGATAAAGAATCAGGCAAACATGACACCACCAAAGAACAGTGATAAAACTATAGTAACCAAACCTAGAGAAATGGAGACCTACAAATTACTGACAAAAAATTCAAAGTAATTATCTTGATGAAGCTCAGTAAGATGCAAAAGAAAACTAGATAAACAACTAAATGAAAACAGGAAAACAATGCATGAACAAAATGAGTAGTTTAATAAAAAAATAGAAATCATAAAGGAACAACCACTGAGTGGTTTTAAGTTGCTCTCCCACAAAGGAAAAAAAAATGGAAATAAGGTTGACAGAAAATAAAAACTTTCTAAAAAGAAAAGAAATAGAAACCATAAAAAGAACCAAACAGAACTCCTGGAGCTGAAGAATACAATGCCAGAAATGAAAAATTCAATAGAAAGATTCAACAGGAGACTCAATCATGGAAAAGAAAGAATCCATTAATTTGAACATAGGTCATTTGAAATCAGCCAGTTAGAGGAATAAAAAGAAAAAAATGAAAAACAATGAATAAACATATGGTACATATGAAACACCACTAAGTGAACAATAAGAATTATGAGAATGTCAGAAGAAGAGAAAGAGAAAGGAAGAAAGTTTATTTAAAGAAATAAAGGTTGGGGCACCTGGGTGGCTCAGTTGGTTAAGCGTCCAACTTCGGGCTCTGTGCTGAGAGCTCGGAGCCTGGAGCCTGCTTCGTATTCTGTGTCTCCCTCTCCCCCACTCATGCTCACTCTCTCTCTCTCTCTCAAAAATAAATAAATGTTAAAAAAAATTTTTTTTAAAGAAATAAAGGCTAAAAATTTCCCAAATCTTGAGAAGGATATGAAAATCCAGCTAGCTGAGGCTTAAAAGTCCCCAACAAAAATCAACCTAAAGAAAATTACCCCAACATATGTAATCAAATTGTCAAAAGTCAAAGACAATTTTTTAAGCACCAAGAGAAAAAAGATTTGTGCCATACAAGGAAATTCCCGTAAGGCTATCACCAGATTCTCAACCTTGCAGGCCAAGAGGAAGTAGAATGACATATTCAAAGGTCAGAAAGAAGGGGCACTTGTACCCCAATGTTTATAGCAGCACTCTCAACAATAGCCAAATTATGGAAGAGCCTAAATGTCCATCCACTGATGAATGGATAAAGAAATTGTGGTTTATATACACAATGGAGTACTACAAGGCAATGAGAAAGAATGAAATATGGCCCTTTGTAGCAACATGGATGGAACTGGAGAGTGTGATGCTAAGTGAAATAAGCCATACAGAGAAAGACAGAGACCATATGTTTTCACTCTTATGTGGATCCTGAGAAACTTAACAGAAACCCATGGGGGAGGGGAAGGAAAAAAAAAAAAAAAAGAGGTTAGAATGGGAGAGCCAAAGCATAAGAGACTCTTAAAAACTGAGAACAAACTGAGGGTTGATGGGGGTGGGAGGGAGGGAAGGGTGGGTGATGGGTATTGAGGAGGGCACCTTTTGGGATGAGCAGTGGGTGTTGTATGGAAACCAATTTGACAATAAATTTCATATATTGAAAAAAAAAAAAAAAGGTCAGAAAGAAAAAACAACAGCCAACCAATATTACAACCAGCAAAGCTTTCCTTCAGAAATGAAGGAGGGATAAAAAACATTACCAAAGTCTGAAGAAGTTCATCACCACTAGATTTGCCTTTCAAAACATGCTAAGGGGTTGTTTTTAAATAAACAAAAGATTACTAAGTAATAGCATGAATAAACAACCCAACTTTACAACTCAAGGAATTAGAAACTAAGCCCAAACTCAGCAAAATGAAGTAAACTATAAATATTAGAATAAAAATAAATAGAAAAACAATAGAAAAGATAACAAACCTAAGAGTCGGTTTTTTGAAAAGATATACAAAATTGACAACCATTACCTAGAATAACCAAGAAAAGAAGGCAAAGAACTCTGGCATAGAATATTCCAAGCCCATGATAACTGTTTTTCATCACAAATTAATATATCGTGATACTTGTTTCGTATCGATCTTATGAGCCTGTTTTATGTGAATCTGATCCTGGGGGATGGATATGCTTTTGGAAACTGGAAAACCAAGAGACAGACCTTGAATAATGGTAAATTCACAGGTATAATGACAGTCCTCGAGTCAGACCACTCTTCTTCAGATAATAACACTACCTCTCCCCTCAACCTCTACACAGCTTAGCTGGTACAATATCACTTTCTTATTAATAACTCTAGAGTGAACACTACCTGTTGAGTGCTGCTTCAGTGTAAGGGGTAGGCCAACAGAGGTTTTGTCTAAACATATGACTCTCAAAAATTAAAGCCTTCTAACTTCCTTAACTCTAATCTTTCCCCCTAAATCTGTCCTTCACAAGGGTGCTCAATGGATCTATCCAAAAGACATATCAGGCTTTATCATTTCCTTGAACTCCCTTCAATAACACCTCTATAACATATTAAGTCTAATTTGTTAAAATTTCACTCACAGTCTTTTGTAACTTGGCTCTACCTCCCTCTCCATCTTCATCTTTAACCACACCCACATTCTAGCAATACGTAAATAGGTGTTTATATCTGCACACACCATACTCTTCTATACCTTTGTACCCTGATTCTATGAATCTACTGAGTTTCCCTGGAACCCCTTTTCCTGTACTTCCTGTACTTCCTGGTTAATTCCTACTTATCCTTAAAGATTCTACTCCAGGATATCATCTTCTCCAGGAGATGTTTCCCCCAATTCTCAATTTTGTGCCCCAAGTTTCAATAGCATGTTGTACATGAAAATACTATAGCTTAAAAAAAAAAAAAAAAAAAAAAGAAAATACTATAGCTTTTACCTCATTATATTAAAATTATAACCTTATGGCCCATGTGACTGTGAAGGCAAGAATCTTCCAAACACTGTAAATCCTTGGAATGCCACACAGGGCCTGGCATGAAATGGAGTGCCACAAGTGTTGACCACATTGAACTGAACTGAACTGAACTTCCCCCTTTTTCTACTCTCTGGATACCTCTATTTTCTTTCTTTTTAAAAAATTGTTATTTATTTAAGAGAGGAAGAGAACAAGAACATGAATGTGTGGGAGGGGCAGAGAGAGGGAGAGAGAGAATCCCAAGCAGGTTCTGCACTGGCAGCATAGAACTCAACATGGGACTCAATCTCACAGTGAAATCATGACCTGAGCTGAAATCATGAGTTTGACGCTTAATGGACTGAGCCACCTAGGCACCACTGGAGACCTCAATTTTCATACTGGAATAGATGGATATGCTGGATTTCTCCTTTACACTCAATAGTGATGCCGGCCCTTGCATGTTTCCCCAAATTAGATTTGTACCTTGATTTTTACAGATATGAGTTGAGAAAATAAAGGGTGGGCTGAGGATTTGCTCATAGTTATAAGTAAGGCTGAATATTTGTCACATGCCAGATTCTTGACGAGTGTTACAGAATTGCTTTTCTCTACAGTGCCTTCCAGAAGTGGAGATAAGGACAGCCCAATTTGTTACAATTATGCTAAGAAATTTGAGGAGGAGGAAGAGACTTAATTGTTCAAGGGAATAATCATGTTCTGTAGACAATCTGGCAGAAGCTAAGGAAGAATGCAAACTAGCCTTGGAGACTTCTGGGCACTAGTCCCAGTGGCATTAAGGCATCTGATCTTGAAAGCAAGCACTGAGGCCTTTCTTCTCTGTGTGTGGCCAGGGACAAGTTCCAAGCCAACATTTCCTCACAGAATGTCCTAAGACTCCAAGCATAATCAAATTTTGCTAAAGGTAATAAACTGATTCACCTGATTACACAGCGCCTTCCAGGCAGATGTCTCTTGATCACTTGGAACAAACAGATCTCACTTCCCTGTCTGAACTTCTGCAGGTGCAGAGAGTGATTTCTTTATTATTCTCCTGTTGAAGCAGCTGTTATGGGTAACCAGCTGGCTTCTTCCTGCTTGGGTTTTGATTTGGGTTTTGGTCTGAAGTCATCTCTTGGGGCCTGTAGAATCTCAGAGAGACTGAAACTATAATCTTACCCTCACTCTAAACCCTGCCCCAGTATACAATTAGAGAAACATGATGAAAAGGTAATGGGTCCTGGGACCATGGTCTAGAAAAGCCAATATTTAAGTCAAGATTTGCCACTAATCAAAGGAGTTGTTGTCCTTGGGCCCTTCATTCCTCTGGTCTGAAGTCCCCCGTTGTTAGGGAAAAGGCAGCAATATACTCTCACCCTCTAACTTCAGTTGGTTCTCCCATAAGCTCTATAAGGAAGATCCAATTTAATGAAAGCCAACAAGTGACCATTAATGGCGTAGTGAGTTGTTTTCAACATGAAATCCTAAAAATGAAATGCCACGGTTGGTTAAAATTCTGTCTGAAAACTAAAATGCTAATTCTAAATGGTTCATGCTACATTGTGGGATGCTTGGGGATCTGGAACAGGGGCATAAAGTGCCTAATGGGAGGATCAAAACGGTAGCTAGTTGTCAAGTGATATGAGAGTATTTCAACATTTCATTTGACCTGAAAAACACAACAACTGAACAGAAAATTTCAAGAGAGAAGTTCAACAGGAGACCAGAACAATAAGCAAAGAGAATCAACAAATATGAGGACAGGTCATTTGAAATTATTCAGTCAGAGAAACAAAAATAAAAATGAATGAAAAATATAGAAAGAAGATGAAAGGAATTAAGGACACCATAAAGTCAAACAATATGCACATTATTGGGGTCCCAAAAAAACAGAGAAAGAAGGAAGCAGATTGTTTATTTGAAGAAATAATGGCTAAAAACTTCCCAAACCTGAGGAAAAGAAATGAATACCCAAATTAATGAAGCCTAATGGAACCCAACAAGGAAAAATTGAAAGTCCAACCAAAGCATATTATAATCATGTTGTCAAAAGTCTACAATAAAGAATTTTGAAAACAGCAAGAGAAGAGACTGGTCACATACAAAGAAACCCCCATAAGACCAGATTTCTCCACAGAAACTTTGCAAGCCAGAAGAGATAATATATTCAAATTGTTAAGAAGAGGTAGAAAAAGATGATGGCAAAGCAAGAGGATCCTGAGTCCATCTTCTGCCACAGGCATACCAAGGCAACAACTGCATGTAATGCAATTTACTCTGAAAACAACCTGAAGACTGGTACAATCAAAGACATATTGATAAGACCACATCAAGAAGGGTAGGAAGGGCAGAGATGTAGTTGGGAAGCCAGTCCTCCACACAGTGACCTATAATCAGAAGGGATATCACAGGCATGGGATACTGGGGGCAATCAAGGCCCACACCAGGCAGGGCTGACCCTGGGGACCTTCATCAAAAAGACAAGCCCCCATAACATCTGCTTTTGAAAATCAGTGGGGTTTAACTCCAGGAGAGCCTGAGGACTTTAGGAAACCATCTCCATTCTTAAAGAGCCAGCAAGCTATATCACTCAGCCTGATACCTAGCACCAAAGCAATATTTTTAAAAGGACCTGGGTATATGTGATGGGGATTTATTGACTAATTTCAGGACATGTGCCAAAAGGGCAGGGATCTGCAGGAGCTTTCTCTGAGAACAGAAGTACTGGTGGATCCATTTTTCTGGCCATCCTTTAGTCTAGCTGCCGGAGCCAGTTCTGACACTTTTCATCTACCTTGCTAGCATCACTTGCCCCACCCAACCCATTCATCCCAGTGGATACCCCTCCAAAGAAGCCCCCACTGCTCCACCTCTGGTATCTCTCCAGCAAGACTTCTGCTACAGGGAGGGGGAACCTAGCCCCACCCACCAGCAGATTTGCAGCAGCTGAACTGGGGGCAAGCCCTGTCTACCAGTGCACCTGCAGCAGTCATGGCCCAGCCATAATAGAAGGGCACATGCATTCCACACAGGAGATGCACCTGAATCACCTGTCTGGTGACCAGGGGGACTGTGCTACAGGAGTGCACCACAAGACCTCTTCTACATAAGGCCAGTAGTTTCAAGACCAGGAGACGTGGCTGACATGCCTAATACATAGTAATAAACACAGAGAGTCAGTCAAAGTGAGGAGACAGATTAATATGTTCCAAACAAAAGAACAAGACAAAACCACAGAAAAAGAGCTAAACAAAATGGAAGTGAGCAATCTACCTGATAAGGAGTTCAAAGTAATGGTCATAAAGGCACTCACGGCACTTGAAAGAAGAGTAGATGAACTAAGTGAATACTTCAACAAAGAGATAGAAAACATAAAAAGAACCAGTTGTAGCTGAAGAACACAATATAGAAATAAAAATTCCACTGGAGGGAATCAACAGAAAATTAGAGGATATAGAAGAGCAGATCAGCTGGAAGACATAGTAATGAAAAGCAACCAAGCTGAACAGCAAAAAGAAAAAAGAATTTTTTTTTATTTTAAAAAAGAATTTTTAAAATGAGCATATGTCAAGCGACCTCTGTGACAAAGGGTACTAACATTTGTATCACAGAGGTCCCAAAAGGAGAAGAAAGAAAGGGGCAGAAAGTGTATTTGAAGAAATAATAGCTGAAAACTTCCCCAACCTGAGGAAGGAAACAGGCATCCAGGTCCAAAAAAGAGAAAGCTCCAAACAAGATGAACTGAAGGAGTTTCACTCCCAAAGTTAGTGGAAGGAAGGAAATAATAAAGTTCAGAGCATAAATAAATGAAATAGAAACAAAACAAACAAAAAGAAAAAAACACACAACAACATCAATAGAAAAGATGGATGAAACTAAGAGCGGTTCTTTGAAAAGATAAACAAAATTGATAAAGCTTTAGCCATGCTCATCCAGGGAAAAAAGAGAGAGGACTGAAATAAATAAAATTAGAAACGAAGGAAGAGAGGGGTGCCTGAGTGGCTCAGCCAGTTAAGTGCTGGACTCTTGATTTTGGCTCAGGTCATGATCTCACAGTTCATGGGGTTGGGCCCTAGTCAGGTTCTACATTGACAGCGCAGAGCCTGTCTGGGATTCTCTCTCTCCCTCTCTGCCCCTTCCCTGCTCACTCACACTCTCTTTCTCTCAATAAATAAATAAATAAATAAACAAACAAACAAACATTAAAAAAAAAAGAAACGAAGGAAGAGAAATTTCAACTCAATGAATGAGCACAGATGGTGGGGCATGCCCTTGGCTTTAGCATGGTTGCATCCTCACATGCCCAGCTTCACTAACAAGGTGGGGGAAGAGCACAAAAATACGTTACACTCCATTCCATTCCAAGAAAAATCCCAATTAATCCCTACTCCTCCAGTAGACTCTTTAATATGACCAACAGAATCACCATCACATAAAATTCAATCACCTCTCAAACTGCTGCCTTTGCACTGGTTCCGGACAAGTGAGTCCACTCACAAGAAGCCCCTCAAAAGAGGTATCTCAGATCCCATAGCCCCTCAGGATCCCCGGATGTAAGCTGCATTGGTTTTCAAAGACAGGCATTTTGAGGGCATGGTCTCTTGGGCGCATGTCTCAAGGGTTGGGGTGCCCAATGTGTGACATAAACCCCTCTCTCCTCAGGGAGAGGCTTTAGAAGTGAGATCCCTCCAATTATGTGTCACAGAGCCAGGGGTAGGGTTTTGGTGAGACAGTGTCTCTGCCTCTCCTACCCAATCTAGATGCAGTCGTTTTATCTCTTGTGGAGAAAGCTGTTCGGTTAGTTTTCAGTTCTTTTTCAGCAGGAATTATTCCATATGTAGTTGTAGATTTGGTGTGTCCATAGGAGGAGATGAATTCAGGATCTTTCTACACCGCCATCTTGGACAATCCCATAATTTGTAGTTTTTTGTTTGTTTTTTTAGAAAATAAAACTCAATAGTTTTACAATTCACTCAGTGGCAACTGATAATCATCAAATTAGCGATGGTTATCTTCCAATGGTTATCTTACACTAGCTGTGCTGTCATTTATCTAGGATGAGCAGATACTTTGAGTCACAGATATTTCCCATATAAGGTGCATCATATAAATCAGACTTGGTTTGTCACCAGCATTTATAAAACCAGGCCTAGGGAAAGAACTAGGTCTGGGGACACATACCTGGTCTTAATATACTGAACGTTTAGCCTGCCCTGATCATTACAAAATCAGAACAGTAAGAATATTCGCAGTACAAATTATTCTTCATGGACAAGCCAGTAGAAAAAAAAAAATGGGCAAATGACTTAACTAGATACTTATCAAAAGAGGAATAAAATAAAATCAAAGCTAAAAAAAAAAAAAAGAGGAACCCTAAATGACCAATACACATACAAAAAGATACCTCACCTTATTTGTGATCAGGGAAATTATATTAATCTGCCCTGAGGGACCACTAGATCACCATCCAGTTGTCTAAAGTATAAAGGTCTGACAATACCAAGTAGTGCTAAGAATGTGGAGTGACCAAAACCCTTATACACCTGCTGATGGATATAAAAATTAGTAAAAGGGACTTTAGTAAACAATTTGACATTTAGAACAAATTGACGTTATACATGTCCTGTAACTTAGCAATTTTACTCCAAGGTATCTATCCTCCAAGAAGCAAGCCTGTGTGCACAGAATATAAGTACAAGAATGTCCCACAGCAGGACTCTTTGGTAATCCGTGGAAGCAACTCAAATACTTGTCATCCATCCTAAATATATTAAATAGTCAATAGACAGAAGCAAAAACTAATGCTACACACAGAAATATACAAATATCTTTAAAATATAATAAAGAAAAGAGGAAAACAGTCACAAGTAATACTTTTGTGCTGCCTTTTACAGATAGGTCAAAAAGAGGCAAATTAAACTACCCTGGTTAGTGATCCATACTAAAGAGAAAACCATAAAGCAAAGCAAGAAAGTGATGATTACCTGGGTCAGAGCAGCGGTTGCCTTGTTGGGGAGGTAGTGAGCTATAGTCACTTAAGAGTTCACTGGGACCTTTTGTGGTGCTGGAAAAAGTCTGTTTTCTTGATCTAAGAGGTAACCCCATGGTGTTTGCTTTACGTTCAGTCACTAAACTATGTGTATGATTTTATTTTTCTTTGTGTGTATTAAATTTCATCATATATCAATGACTTATTGAGCCATGGGGGAAAATAAGCTTGCACATAGAGAAAAATGAGCATGAAGTCATTGCACCCAGGAACTATCTGACTCGTGAATGAGGCAGTCAGGAAAGGGGCTTCCTCCCTCAACAAGTTAATTCATTAAAGTAGCTGAGGGGGTGTAGTCATTGTTGGCAATGGTGGGTTTTTTTCTTGAAGGTAGACATGAT
The DNA here is from genome assembly GCF_023721935.1 of Panthera uncia. Lineage (NCBI taxonomy): Eukaryota > Metazoa > Chordata > Mammalia > Carnivora > Felidae > Panthera > Panthera uncia. The sequence continues at coordinate 149,011,381 of NC_064811.1, forward strand.
CAGGAGAGCACAAAAATTCTAGGAAACTAAAATAAAGAAGAAATTTCCAACAGAGCAACATTAAAGGGGATAGTATGAAGCTGTTCGTGCTTCCCTGGCACCTTTTCCCAACAAGACCTCAGACAGGAGGTGGGAACACTCAGCACAGGTAAGAAAAGCTCCTGTCCAAAGGTTGGGATGGTGACTTAATCAAGACATGCACGAATGGAAAGGAAAGGGTCCATCTCCCACACCTGCTAATCTCCAAATGTGTCTTAGATTTGCTTTTCCAGGATCAGGTATAGGAGGAGGCTCAGAAGTATTTAGAAAATGTTAGGCTCATACTTTCCATATTTCCAAATGCATGATTAATAAACTTAAAATATATGGAGGACAGAGTTCTGAACTGAGAATCAAGAGAGCTGAAAATTTTATGCCAGCACAACTCACAGATTGAGTCTTCCCTTTTACAAGCCCATTCACCCATTCAAGCCTTGTTTCCTCCATCTCTAAAAGAATGGGAAGGTGCCAACTGAGTCTATGCTTTGTCTATGGCAGCAGATGGTCAGGATATGGCCTCCATTGTATGGGCAGGAAGTATATGCCCCATGCAGGGACCTGGGAGTCTTCTATGGAGTCATTCAAGGGAATCCTCAGCCCTGATCTAGTATTGAACTACTTACTTCCAGGCCATTATCACACCTCCTCTCCCCAACTCCCATGCCAACCCACAGTGGTGCTCCCAACAATGTGACATTGTTGGAACCCAGAATAAAACTCTCCTGGCTGTTTTTTGCATTCGCTAAGAGATCTCTTGGAGAGAGTGTACAAAAAAGAAAGAAAGACAGCTCTAATGGTGGAATTTAATGAAGGAGGAAGAGAAGGAAGAGAAAGAAGAGGTGCTGGTGGTGATGGAGGAGGAGGAAGAAGAGGAGGGGGAGAGGGAGGAGGAGGAGGAGTGAAGAGCCTAATCTACACCAGGATGAGTGTGATGCACTTTGTAATTTGTCATCCTCAGAAAACCCTTTGCAGTGCACTTTTTGAGAAGAGGAAGCTGAAGCTCAGAGATGCTAAATAATTTACCCAAGGGTATGTGACTGCAAAATGGAGCATAACCAATAAAATTATGCTCTACTACCATTTTACAGACTCAGAATCCTATGGTTATGGGACACCTGGGTACAAGCCTGCCTCGAGGCAAGAATATAACCAAAGTAAGCGTCTCCTCAACTTTTGGTCATCCTCCACCTCTCCAGGGAAGACAGACCTAATGATCCTTCTCTGGAGCTATGCCCCTATAGCTCCAGGGAAGTGGTGTCCTGCTCTACTCTGAATGCTGGGCATCCAACCTTGCACACAGCAGTGATCTGGCTCTTCCTGTAAGAAACCAGAAGAGAGTTCCAACCTACCCACTCCAAAAAGACAACCTTTCCCAGAACCCTTAAAATTTCCAAATACGAGGCAACATTTCAATAGCAACCATTTGGAAAACAAAGCCCTTGGTGAACTTTCCTGGGTGACACATTCCCTATACCATCTGCCTCAGCCAGGTGAATAAATCTGCTGCCCAAAGAGAAGCATACCCCTTCTCTGTTATGTCTGAGTACCTACCTAACTCTTGGTCAGACCAACAGTTGACACCTTAAGACTCTTTATTTCTGGAAACACAGCAAGATCTTGCTCACATCCTTTGTGATCTTAAGTTAAGCCCGTGTTCATAACATTGCTTCCCTTGTCTCCTGTGTTCTCAATGGGACTCCCAAGGAAAGGAGAAACAAAGTAGAAAGAGAGTAGACATTTTCCCTGCCATTTTTCTATCACTATACATATGAAGTTATAGGATAAATATTTGGGCCTGGGTATGAGGATGCCTGGTCTCGGATCCTGTTTGGCCTTGACTGAGTTCCTTCTTTTCCCATGATTGGTAAAAGAGGAAGTAGCAAAGACAGGACCAGGAACTTTTCTTCCTCTAAGCCTGAAGAAGCCTGTCTCCCCTGAATGCCCTTCCAAGTAGAATGAGGCCAGTGCCCAGCCCCACCCAACTTTGCCCAGCTCTATAAAGGAAGCTTCCAGGCAGCCACCCCCAGAATGTTCCAGCTCTGTGCCCTCATCAGCAATGAGGCACTCTCTCATTGGGTTACTCTTCCTCCTGGTAATCTCACTGCCTTCAGGTAAGATGATGGGTATAGGTCTGATCATGAAAATGGGGGTCTTCCAAGAACACAGGTATTTAAAATCCCCTTTGGGCATAAGACCAGCAGGGGGACGCCAATATCAGACGGATCAGCAAGCCAAGGATGGGAATTAAGTTAGTGGTCTTCAGTGTCTGCCCCACTCATCGGTTGCCACATCCTGAAAGCCTACCCAAGCTCGACAGAGTGAGGCCAACTTCATACCACACATGTCACCGTTCAGCTATCCAAATTCCTATTTCCTTCCAACTTCCTCTGATGAGCCTTAGACATGGTGGCCCTCACTGAGAGATGACAGGAGGTGAGAGGACAGAAGGTAAAAGTTAAATTGCAAAGTAATAGGCCCCCCACCAGGAAGAGAGGGGCAGGTCTAGGATTTCTCCCAGCCTCAGAAGTCTGATTTTTCTTTTCCATTCTTTTTTTCCTTCAGGGAATGGATTGTTTGGACATGATGGAATACAAATTCGTACTTGCACTGCACTCAAAGGCAAGTGCTTCTTCGGTTGCAGAGTGGGATGGACGTGGGTTTCATTCTGTCACAACATATTGTCTTGTTGTGTAAAAATGTTGAAAAATAATCCTCCCCAGGTCGATGAGTATTGACCCTCACCTCACGGATCCAATTAAAAGGCTACATGAATAGCTAAAAGGATAAAATCTACACTCTGTGTGTAAGGATCATTAATGAGCCATGGGTAGCAAATGAGAGGCAGATTCTCACGAACTGACTGGCAAAATTCCAGAAGTATTTTGTAAAGGGGCACTGGGGCAAAATGCATCTCCTATTTTTTTTTCCACCCTCCCGTCTCCAATCACTAACTCCTATTTCCAATTTAGATTCAGTTGATTAACACATGGCTACCGGCCAAAGGATATGATGTATGCTGGGCTCAATAACAATAGCTTACTGTGTGCCAGTCACACTTTTAAGTGGTTTACATCTACTAAATCACTTAATTCTCACAACAAAATCAACTTTTTTCTCCAGTTTTGTAGATGAAGGAATTTTTCAAGGTCACATAACCAGTAAGAGTTAGTTAGTACTGGGTTTGAACCCAGACAGTCTTGAGCCAGTGTCTTTACTGTTAATCTATACCACCTCTCAATTGCTAAGCGTAGGAATCTAACTGGAAGTATTAATTGTAGTTTGTAGTGATTGTAGGTTGTAATCCAATGAGGAGTCAAGAATCCAAGTAGATCCATGGAACAGCAAGCCCCTCAAAATTCTTCCTGTGGCTTAAAGCTGTAACGTTCCTGGCTGCTACATTGCATTTGTGGCTCTACTCAGTAGCTCTGATGCATCAAGATCAATGTTGCCCTAAGATTCCACACACCAACCATCACTTCGCCAACTGCTGGGGTGGAAGCAATGAGCCATACAGACCCACACAAAACTCCCAGCTGTCAGTGGGACAGCCTTGCTCCAGCAGCATCTCTTCACCACCCCTCCAGTGCCCCCTCCCCCAGGGGCAGAGGTCACAGATCTTCGTGGAGATCCTTGTCATTAGCTGCTCAGGAAAAAGAACACCAGCTGAGTCTCGGGGTTTCCCTTCTCCAAGGATGTGCCTGAAGGAACACATCTGAGTCTCCACACTGGAAAGCTAGGCAGGGCTTCATTCTTTCTGGAAGTCCTGCCTGCTCGGGCTCTCCCATCTTAATCCTCAACATTCCAGCAAAAAAGAAAAACCAGAAATCATCAGTAGTCCTCAGGGCTAGCTTGCCAGGGCATCTATATTTTAGCTAGCCTTTTTTTGTTTTTTGAAGTTTATTCATTTGTTTTGAAAGAAAGAGCACATACAAGTAGGGGAGGGGTGGGGTGGGGGGGTGGAGAATCCCAAGCAGGCTCTGCACTCACAGTGCAGAGCCTGATGTGGGGCTCAAAACATAAAAGCAGGAAATAAAAAGAGAAATCTGGGTGAAGGGAGAAAGAAAATATTCCTTCATCAGATTTCAGAAGGGTCCACAACCCAAAATAAAGGCTAAAGATCTCTACCCTTTTCTTGTGGTTCCCCAAATCATGATTATATCAGCCTGGGGTGAGATACGGCTCTAACTTTGACAATGGGATGCAAGAAGAAACACTCATCACTGTCTTTGATGCTCTTCAGTGCAGCTTGGACGAGACTGGAACGTTCAGTTATTCTTGCTGAAAGCCCACATATGAAATAAAGAAGAGGACTGAATTATCACACATAAAAGCCATTTTGTACTCACCTTGTGGCTCCATGGGTAAAACCCTAGAGATAGTGGCCATCCTCTCTGAGGAAGCCAAAACTGTTCATCTGTGTTCTCCATATCACAGGGCAGCCATGCAGAAAGTCCAGGATTTAGGCTTAGCAATCAGACATCTGTCTCACTACATGGGCACCATCGGGAAACTTGTTGCTTCTAGTGCAACAGGTTGTTTCAGGACCCTACTCCAGCAGAGTGACCGGAGAGGGCCCCTTCATTTATGGCCACCTTCCAAGCCTTTTCTGTGAGGTCCAGCTCTAGTGCATTCCCCTTAAGCTTAAAAATGTCCGGAGTGAATGCGTGTTACTGGAAATCAAGAAATCTGAAGGACACTGAGAACGTTTACCAATACCTTATCGTACAGTTGTTTTAACATTATCTGAGGTAATTGATGGCAAGTATGTAACATGCTTGGCAATGTGTCATCTGGCTTCACTATCCTGGCAGGGTGTTAGGTTGGGGTACATAAAAGGAAGGATTTTGCTGCCCCTGGGGAAAGGCATGGAAGACAAATAGCACTCCTGCCCCCGAATTCTACCCATACACTGTGAAGCCAGCACAGCCGTGGCAGTAGGAATCAAAACAGTATCCATTGACACACGCAAAGGGAAAGCAGAATCTCAGGGACAATCAGAACCCCCTCCCGACACCATCGCCTTAGTATAAATTTCTTTCTTCAGAATCAGACTTGGAGGTCTAAAGTTTTGGCTACGTTTTCGGTCCAGGTCTGCCGTAACAAATTACCATAAACTGTGTGGCTTAAAACACCAGAAATTTATTTTCTCACAGGTCTAGAGGCAAGAAAGTTGAAAATCAAGGTATTAGCAGGGCCACGTTCCCTCTGAAGATTCTAGAGAAAAATCGTTGTCTTTTCCGAGGTCTGGTGGTTATTGGCAATCCTTGGCTCTCTTTGGCTTAGAGCTACATCACTTCTTCTTCCTCATCTGTGAGGGTCTCTGTATCTTGACATGGCGTTCTATAAGGACACCAGCCATTGGATTTAGGGCTGACTCTAATCCAGTATGACCTCGTCTCAACTAGTTACATCTACAAAGACCTTATTTCCAAATAAGGTCATATTTTGAAGTTCCAAGTGGACAGAATTTGGAGAGGAACACTAGACAACCCAGCACAAGCTATAAAAGGGGGGGTTTGCATTTTCTTTGGGGTGGGTAGAGTCTCTACTCACATCTGTTTAAACACAAAGAGGGGAGCTTAAGTCTAGGAAAGGGTTTGCAAACCAATCAACCTTTTCTGTGAAAACCAACATTTTTCCTCTTACTGAACATTCCCAGCCTCCCCCTGGAGAATACACAAAAAAGGATTAGGCAGGCCCTAGCCCCAAATGCTCAGAGATTGTTTAGAGGGAGAGAAGCATAAATAATCACAAGTTGGCAGAGTTTATGGTAATCCATGATGTGACCTGCAGGCTTTCCTATGACACAAGAAGCTTTTATTCCCCAGCCTTTTCCAGGTATAATTGACAATTTAAAAGTGTACGTGTTTAAGGTATGCAACTTGATGATTTAATATACATTATGAAACAATAACTATAATCAAGCTAATACACATCTATCACCTCGCATAGTTACGTGTGTGTGTGTGTGTGTGTGTGTGATGAAAACACTTAAGATCCACCCTCTTAGGTTCCTCAAAAAATTAAAAACAGACCTACCCTATGACCCAGCAATAGCACTGCTAGGAATTTACCCAAGAGATACAGGAGTACTGATGCATAGGGGCACTTGTACCCCAATGTTTATAGCAGCACTCTCAACAATAGCCAAATTATGGAAAGAGCCTAAATGTCCATCAACTGATGAATGGATAAAGAAATTGTGGTTTATATACACAATGGAGTACTACATGGCAATGAGAAAGAATGAAATATGGCCCTTTGTAGCAACGTGGATGGAACTGGAGAGTGTGATGCTAAGTGAAATAAGCCATACAGAGAAAGACAGATACCATATGTTTTCACTCTTATGTGGATCCTGAGAAACTTAACAGAAACCCATGGGGTCGGGGCGCCTGGGTGGCGCAGTCGGTTAAGCATCCAACTTCAGCCAGGTCACGATCTCGCGGTCCGTGAGTTCGAGCCCCACGTCAGGCTCTGGGCTGATGGCTCAGAGCCTGGAGCCTGTTTCCGATTCTGTGTCTCCCTCTCTCTCTGCCCCTCCCCCGTTCATGCTCTGTCTCTCTCTGTCCCAAAAATAAAAATAAAAATAAAAATAAAAATAAAAATAAAAAAAGAAACCCATGGGGGAGGGGAAGGAAAAAAAAAAAAAAGAGGTTAGAGTGGGAGAGAGCCAAAGCATAAGAGACTCTTAAAAACTGAGAACAAACTGAGGGTTGATGGGGGGTGGGAGGGAGGGGAGGGTGGGTGATGGGTATTGAGGAGGGCACCTTTTGGGATGAGCACTGGGTGTTGTATGGAAACCAATTTGACAATAAACTTCATATATTGAAAAAAAAAAAAGATCCACCTCTTAGCAAATTTCAGGTGTACAAACCATATTGCTGACACATGAAGCTTTGAAGTCCAAGTGGAGCTCAGCTAGAGGGTATATTGCCAATCTGGTATGCTTCATTGGAAGATTGGAAGCATAGAAAAAATTACTTAAAAATAAAAATAAAAACAGAAGAGACTCATAAATATGGAGAACAAACAGAGGGTTACTGGAGTGGTTCTGGGAGGGGGATGGGCTAAATGGGTAAGGGGCACTAAGGAATCTACTCCTGAAATCATTGTTTCACCATATGCTAACTAATTTGGATGTAAATTTTAAAAAATAAAAAATAAAATTTTAAAAAATAAAAATAAAAATAAACTAGTCCATGCAGAGACAGCTAACCCAGCCGGAATAACGGTAGAAAGTACATCGCCCATTCTGGCCTCCCACTTGGGCTGTCTCTCCGTAAGTCACATTTTTTTTTTAATTTTTTAACATTTTATTTATTTTTGAGAGACAGAGAGAGACAGAGCATGAGCAGGGAAGGGGAAGACAGAGATGGAGACCAAATCTGAAGCAGGCTCCAGGCTCTGAGCTGTCAGCACAGAGCCCATTGCGGGGCTCAAACCCACGAACCGTGAGATCATGACCTGAACCGAAGTCAGAGGGTCTCTCTGACCCTCTCCCGCTCATCCTTTCTCTCTCTCTCTCTCAAAATAAATAAACTTTTAAAAATAAATAAATATGTGATAGTTTTATTGATTCAAAAAAAATCTTCCTTATAAACACTACTCTTGATCATCCTGTGCAATTCTGAGTTATATTTATTTCCTTCAGGGCAAGAACAAAGCATCCCAAAATGCAAAAATCCGTTCATATTTTTTTTTGTATTCACTTATTCATCTAACAAGTAGATAATTCATGGCTACTATGTAAACAGGCACCAAAAGCTGTGGGGGGGGGGGGGAGAGGGGGATGTAATCTCTGTACTTTTTGAGTCTATAGCATAGTAGAAGTCATAAACCAAAAGTAAATAAACAACCACATCAATAATCACAAACTGGCAACTGCACTGAAGGGAGGGTGGAGGGTTACACTAATATATATGTATATGTGTGTACATGTATACAGACGTGCATATATGTACTACACAGCCCCGAAAACCACACCCGGATCAAGATATAGGATATTTCCATCGCCCCCAGAAGATTCCCACATGCCCCTTCTCAATTACCCCATCAGGCCGGAGCACCTAGGTGGCTCAGTTAAGCATCTGACTCTTGGTTTCAGCTCAGGTCATGATCTCATGGTTCACGGGATAGAGCTCTGTGTCAGGCTCCACACTGAGAGGAGTCTGCTTGAGATTCTCTCTCTCCCTCTCCCTCTGTCCCTCCCCAGCTCCCTCATGCTCGCCCTCTCTCTCCCTCTCTCTCAAAATAAATAAATACACTTAAAAATAAAATAAAATCCAATTGTTCCCACTGTTTCTGTCAGACACTCAAGGCCTTGGCCAGCTCTTCTTTCCCCTTTTGCTCTGTTTTTTGGGGGTTTTGTTTTGGTTTGGTTTTGCTTTTTAGGGTTTTTTGGCAGGCACTGCACAAGCCTTCCTTATGGAGTATGACTCTTTTCTGCCACCAGATGGCAGACTTTGTCTGTTTTTGCTTCTCTGCGGCCTTAAAACTGCGCAGTCCGCGGAGATCACTAGCTGACAGCGCCCCCGTGTCTTCTCCAACGTCCAGCTTGACAATCAGTTCTTTCATTTCCTATGAGCCCCTCATGGTCGGCGCACTGCCCGGCACAGAGTCCGCATTCTATAAAAAAAACAAGTTAAGGCAGAGCCTTGTGCTGTGCTGTGATTTCTCCACGCTTCTGTCCACTCTCCAGACAGCTCTGTAATCTGTGTTTACAGAACATGAGAGTTTACAGAAATAAGGCTGTGGCCTTAGCCTCACAGCAAGCGGAAGTCAGAGACCACAAGAAAAAAACCAAGGACCACAGCAATTAGTGTCCTGAGCCAGGAGTGGAGGAGGGATCCGGAGCCGGGTGTGGCTATCCCGGGAGGATGCTCCAGCTCTGACCCAAGGAAGGCAGCCCCCTACGTGGGCCAGTGGACAGGCGGGTCTGCTGCTCCAGGCCGCTCATTATCTGAAAATACATACAAACCAATGCCTGTATCTGGAAAGGCCCTCAGAAATCATCTCTACAGATGGGAAAACTGAGGCTCAGAGAGGGGAAGGAACTTGCCCAAAATCACGCTCCTGGAGAGGCCAGAAACCGGGAAAGGCACCAGGTCTCCATGCTCCACACCATGCGTGTTTAGGGAAGAGAGACGGCCAAAATGGTGGGCAACAGTTGAATTTTTTTAAACTTTTTTCACCTGTCCCATTTTGCAAAATGCGCATATGATAACTTGTGTAGGACCAGAAAAAAAATGCAAATTAAAAAAAAATTAAATGCAATCTGATGATGATTCAAAGGGACTCAGGTCACTGAAAAGCTAAGAGCCTTTGGAAGCTCTCAGGCCTAGCTCTCCCTCACTCGTCAACACTGCACGAAGCAGAACCCGCAGGTGAGAATGTCAGTGGGGAAGGAAGGGAAGGCCAAGTCTCTAAAGAGCCAGTCTAGTGGTTACAGTTCCTGTTTTCACCACCAGAGGGCGCGACGTGCCTGTTTTTCACGCTACAGCAGGCGGCGAAATTGTCCACTATTCTCTCTCATCCAGTGGCTCTTTGCCAGGCTGAGACGACCACTCTCTCCACTTTTCCATTTACAGTTGGCAGTTTTCAACAACATGTGTAAGAGACAGAAACCTGGAAAAATGTGAATGTGGTTATAAACCTCACATCATACACTAGAAGGAAAATGTACACGGTTTGGGGTGGGGGAGGGTGGGACGGGAAGAGGAACATATTTATTCCAGTTTTGTAAAGGAAATCCACTTATGACTGTTTAAGAGATGGAAACATTAGCAAAGATAAGCTGATAAGATGTATCAATTGGAGGTGAAGGGCTAACCCTTGTACCTAAAAGTATATAAAAGGAAAGAAACTAATTTGGAAAACAAGGGGTGTGAAAAACGAATATAATGGAGAGTCAGTGAATTGAATAGCCCTGAAAAGTTCAGCTTTGGATGTAACTTACTAGCTGACGTGTCACTTACCAGCTGAGTGATATGAGGAAAAGCATTCAAGTGCAATTACTCATCTGTAAATGGAAAATAATAATCACACAAGAGGCCAGAAATAATGTGGTTAGCACAATGTCTGGCACATCACTTTATTTCGAGAGACGTTGGGTACATCTGAATCTATTAGTTAATAATAAGAATCCAGGGGCGCCTGGGTGGCTCAGTCGGTTGGGCGGCCGACTTCCGCTCGGGTCATGATCTCGCGGTCCATAAGTTTGAGCCCCGCGTCGGGCTCTGTGCTGACAGCTCAGAGCCTGGAGCCTGTTTCAGATTCTGTGTCTCCCTCTCTCTGACCCTCCCACATTCATGCTCTGTCTCTATCTCAAAAATAAATAAACGTTAAGAAAAAAAAATTAAAAAAAAAAAAAGAATCCATGGCAAAAATCAGGTCTATACCCAGATTCTATTTAACAAGAGGTCAAAGGAGACATGTTCCAAGGTACATGGTGAGTGTTTTTCTCCATAATATTTTTTTTAATAAAAACTTTTTTAATGTTTATTTTTGAGACAGAGAGAGAAACAGAGAGTGAGTGGGAGAGGGGCAGAGAGAGAGGGAGACACAGAATCTGAAGCAGGCTCCAGGCTCTGAGCTGTCAGCACAGAGCCCGATGTGGGGCCCAAACTCACAAACTTCGAGATCATAACCTGAGCCGAAGTCAGATGCTTAACTGACTGAACCACCCAGGCACCCCCTCCATAATATTTCTAATCTTCAAAGCAATCTCGTCAGATGGTTATCTTTTTTTTAAGTTTGCCAGTACAAGCAACAACTAGCTAAAAGATAAAATGAAAGAAAAGACTCTACTTAAAATAGCAAACAAAAAGTAAAATATGTAAAAGTAAACTTAACAAGGAATGAGCAAATACTTACATGAAGTTACAATTGACCCTTGAGCAACAGGGGAGGTGTGAGGGTGGGGAGGTAGGGGTGCCCTCCACTGCTCAGCCAAAAATCTTAGTAGAATTTTTGACTTCCCAAAAATTTAACTGCTAATGGCCTACTGTGGCCCCGAAGCTGTGCCGATGACATAAATGGTTGATTAAAACATATTTTGTATGATGTATGTACCATGTACTGTATTCCCAGAATAAAGTAAACTAGAGAAAAGATATTGTCAAGAAAATGATAAGAGGGGCACCTGGGTGGCTCAGTGGGTTAAGCATCCGACTTAGGCTCAGGTTATGATCTCACAGCCTGTGAGTTCAAGCCCAAAATTAGGCTCTGAGCTGTCAGTACAGCCTGCTTCAGATTCTGTGTCTCCCTCTCTCTCTGCCCCTCCCTTGCTCACACTCTGTCTCTCTCTCTCAAAAGTAAATAAACATTAAAAAAAAAAAGAAAAGAAAATGATAAGAGAGGGGCGCCTGGGTAGTTCATTGGTTGGGCATCAGACTCTTGGTTTTGGCCCAGGTAATATATGATCTCACAGTTCATGGGTTCGAGCTCCCCATCGGGCTCTGTGCTGACCGTGTGGAGCCTGCCTGGGATTCTCTGTCTCTCCCTCTCTCTGCCCCTCCCACATTCTCTCTCTCTCTCTCAAAATAAATAAACTTTTTTAAAAATTTTGTTAAAAAAGATAATGATAAGAAAAAATACATTTATAGTTCTGTATTTATAAAAAAAAAAAATCCACATCTAGATGGGCCCACTTGGTTCAAATCCGTGTTGTTCAAGATGGGGGGAGGGTCAAGTGCACTTTAAACCTTTGTGTAGGGATCCAGAAGACTTGAACAAATGGGAAGTTTCACCATGTTCTTAGATAAGAAGTTTCAATAGGACAAACATGGCAATTCTCCCTGTTAACCTATAAATTGAGTGTGACCTTTTAAAAAATATCCAAAAGCTTAGAATCAGACAAGCTAGTTGCAAGTCTCATAGGAAAACATTTGAAAGTAAGGATCTCATGAGAAACTCTGAAGGTGAAGAGTATTGACAAGTATCCTTTCTGGATGTTAAAACCTATTTATTACTTAGTCTCAATGATTAAAACAGTGTGATAAGGAAACAAATGACTAGACAGATCACTGAAGTCAAGACACAGACCCAATAAAAATGAGCATTTAGAAAGGATACAGAAGCCATCGAATCAAAGGTTATTCAATAGTGTTCGGAAAACTCCATCCTTCCTTCATACACTGTACTAGGATAAATTCCAAACGGATCAAACTTTTAAAGATAATAAGAGAAATCCGGGGCTCCCGGGTGGCTCAGATGGTTAAGTGTCCCACTCTTGACTTCGGCTCAGGTCCTGACCTCACGTTTGTGAGATAGAGCCCAGAGTCTGGTTCTGTGCTGGGCTTGGAGAGAGATTCTCTCTCTCTCCCTCTTTCCCTGTCCCTTTCTGTCAAGCACTCTCTCTCTCTCTCTCTCTCCCTCCCTCCCTCCCTCCCTCCGTCCCTCTTTCTCAAAAGAAAAAAAGAGAAAGAGAGAGAAATCCGATACAGAATAATCATTTTATAACCTGTCTACCCGTAATAAAGCTCCGGTACTGTTATGAGCTGAATGTTGTACCCCGCCCCAAAATTCGTATGTTGAAATCCCAACCCCAAGGTGATGGTGTCTGGAAATGGGGCCTTTGGGGTGATTAACTCATAAAGGTGGAGCCCTCATGAGTGGGATCAGTGCCTTTATGAATGTCGGGAGAGAGCTTGCTCCTTTTTCCATGTGAGGTTACGGCTGCCTGCGAGCCCAGACGTGGTCTCTCACCAGATGCTCCTCTGCTCTTGACCTTGGACTTACCAGTCTCCAGGACTGTGAGAGACAAATTTCTGTTGTTTAAGCAACCCAGTCTATAGGATCTTGTTATAGCGACACAGGCAAGATAGACACATGAAAAATAGTGTATGAACTGCATGAAACCAATAATTTCTGCCTGTAAAAGTCAAAACACTAAGCACATAAACTGGGAATGTAATTAGAAAACATAATAACTATGAAATTTTTAGAAGCTGGAGTAAAATTTCCAATTAAAATATTTTAAAATTTTAATAAGACCTTTGAAAGTACTTTTCTGAATATATAGTTTTAATGTCTGTTTTCATATTTCAAACAGTCACAGACACTTAATGATGAGATCCTCAAGTTTTTTTAAAGTCATCATCCATGAGAAACCCTGTTCACAACAAGTGGGTGATAAACAATCGATTTAAACCATGTTTACACTCCGTCAGAAATTTGCAACAATCAAAATTGTACGTGAAGACTGTATCAGCTCTTCTTTTCTTTAGTTGACAAATATGGTGTGTAACTAGTTTGTAACAGTGAGAGTAGATTTTTGAATCCACATGAGACACTCCAAAAGAATGATGCAGGGGTTGCGGGGTTGGGAGGGGGGAGGGCGGGGTGCCTGGGTGGCTCAGTCAGTTGAGCGTCCAGCTTCCACTCAGGTCATGATCTCACAGTTTGTGTGTTCGAGCCCCGCATCAGGCTCTGTGCTGACAGCTTAGAGCCTGGCGCCTGCTTCGAATTCTGTGTCTCCCTCTGTCTCTGCTCCTCCCCAGCTCATGCTCTGTCTCTCTCTCTCCTTCAAAAATAAATAAAAACATTTTTAAAAAATTAAAAAAAAAAAGAATGATGCTCAGACCTGTTGAACGTGTGTTTCAAAATAATGCTGAAGCTCTAATGAGAGAATAGTCACCATCAGCTGTCCTGATGCCACTTAAAGAGCATGTCAGCCACAACCAGACAAAAGCAGCTAGAAAACGTGAAGACAGTTCCAGAGCCACTCCCCGGAGGACTGCCCCACCGGGAGCCCTCATCTAAAGCCTTGCTGCCCCATCCTTTAGCAGCCACACCTTGACAAAGTCACCTGGTGCTTGGGGTCCACGCAGCAATCAATGCCGACTCCAGACCCAGACCGGCCTTCTGGATACAAAGCAACCCTGTCCCCTCTGGGGAAGCCTTCTACCATTTGTGTCAAAAACATTGCCTATCTCTGTCCTTGAAATTTTCTTCACCCAAGAGCGCTGAGCTGCCTTTACAATGCAGTGGAATCTTGAGAATTCCTCCTCCCACCCAAAGAATCCTATTCCTCCCCAGTCCTCCTCCATCCAGCTGCTGGTCGGATCTGGGCTTGGAGTCCTGTTGCTGGATGAGGAAGGCTGCCTGCATTGCAGTCTAGGTCCTCCCCTCTTTTTCCTTCAAGGATCTGAATGCCTTCTTCAAATGTGGCTATATGAATAGCTAAGCTTTCAGGTATAAAAAACTACTATTGTCACAATCTACATAATAAATACCTTTGTAGGGGCACCTGGGAGGCTCAGTCAGTTAAGCATCTGACTCTTGATTTCAGCTCAGGTCATGACCTTGCTGTTTGTGACACTGAACCCAGCATCGTCTCTGCTGAGTGTGGAGCCTGCTTGGGATTCTCTCTCCTCTCTTTCTGCCCTCCCTCACACATGCACGCACTCTCTCTCTCTCTCTCTCTTTCTCAAAATAAATAAACTTTGAAAAACTGTTTTAAATAAATAAATGAATGCTTTTGTAAATTTTGATATCCAAGAAAATTAAATCAATTCCTAAATTTAAAAAATGACCCTGGGAAATGAGCCGGTCAAATGGCATGAGCAGCTCAGATAGCATGAGTAGGTCAGATGTCTGAGACACGCCTGAAGAGATGCTCAACTTCACGAGTGGTCAGGGAAAGGCAGATTAAAAAACCACAGCGCGGTACCAAGGCAAATCCACCAGAATGGATAGAATTTAAAAGACTGAAAATACCAAGCATTGGTGAAGGATGCAGAGCAACTGATTCTCCTAGTTTTTAAGAAAATGCATAAAGGTGGGGGTCCTGGGTGGCTCAGTTGGTTAAGCAACTGGCTTCAGCTCAGGTCATGATCTCACAGTCCGTGGGTTCAAGCCCTGCATCAGGCTCTGTGCTGACAGCTCATGAGCCTGGAGATGCTTCGGATTCTGTGTCTCCCTCTTTCTCTGCACCAGCACCGCCCCCCCACCCCCCCAGCTCGCACACTGTCTCTTCTCTCTCTCAAAAATAAATAAATGTTAAAAAAATTTTTTTTCAAAATAATATATAAAAAGAAAATGCATAAAGGTAAAAAAATAATTATAATAAATAATACATAAGTTTAAAACACATGCACACAGTAGAAAACTGGCAGCATCTACTAACTTTAAGACTGATTAATAGAGTAACAGAGTAGAGCATAAAGTATATATATATGTATATATAATATGCATATACATGTGTGTGTGTGTGTGTGTGTGTGTGTGTGTGACAGAAATTAGGGCATACATCCACCAGAACACATGTATAGGAATGTTCACAGAAGCTTTATTCTTAACCTGCAAGTACCCATCAACAATTAAGTAGACAAATAATTGTGGAATATTAGAATATTTTTACCACAGAATATCCCCAACACTAAAAAGAATGAACCAGGGAAAGATGGATGAACAGGTGGAGCCAGAGAATTTTCAAGGCAGGAAAATACCCTGTATAATACTGTAATGACAGGGGCTCCTGGGTGGCTCAGTCAGTTAAGCGTCCGGCTCTTGGTTTCGGCTCAGGTTCTGATCTCGTGGCTTTGTGGGTTCAAGCCCCGCATCAGGCTCCGTGATGGCTGTGCAGAGTCTGTTTAGGATTGTCTCTCTCTCCCTCTCTCTCTGCCTCTCCCCTACTCATGCTGTCTCTGTCTCAAAATAAACTTTAAAAAAAATACTGTAATGACAGATACATACATGTCTTTATAGATTTATCTAAATCCATAGAATGTATAGTACCCAAGGGTAAACTGTATTGTAAACTAGGGACTTGGGGTGATGATGATGTATCAAAGTGGGTTTATCAATTGTAACAAATGTATCCGGCTGGTGGGGGGGGGGGGATGTGTTGATCACCAGGGAGGCTGTGAGTGTGGGGACAGAGTCCTTGGGAACTCTCTGTACCTTCCACTCAATTTTGCTGTTAAACTAAAACTGCTCTAAAATTGTTCTTAAAGAAAGAAAAGAATGAACTGTTGCTACTTACACAATACAGAGTGAGTCTCCCAGGAGTGAAGGTGGGGAAGGGAACCAGATACAAAAGATCAGTGCTTCATGACTCCATTTGCATGAATTTCAAGGACACAGCAAACTAGGACGGAGGTCCTGGTCACAGTTGGGGCGGATGGAGACTGAGGAAGAGCAGAGGGACAGGTCTGTGTCTGGAGCTGGGTGTTGGTTACAAGGGTATATCCATTAGTAAGACTGCATCCATCTGTACATGTAAGATTTCTGAACTCTGTGCTAAACTTTTAATTTCAAAAAATGTATTTGACAGGGACATCTGGGTGGCTCAGTCAGTTGAACATCCGGCGTTGGCTCAGGTCATGATGTCATGGTTCATATGTTCGAGTCCTGCATCGGGTTCTGTGCTGACAGCTCAGAGCCTGGAGCCTGCTTTGGATTCTGTGTCTGCCTCTCTCTGCCCCTCCCCCACTCACACTCTGTGTGTCTCTCTCTCTCTGTCTCTCAAAAATAAATAAGCATTAAAAAAATTTTTTAGATGTGTGTGACGTTAGGAAGCATGCCCACATCTCTCTTCATAAAAATGAATCTGAAACCCAAGCTTTGCTGAAGTCCAGAGACAAACCTCACACACTCCATGGGGCTCCTTCAAAGACAGTGACACAGAGAACAGTGCCTGGAGAGCAGGGCAAAGCGGTTACAGTTTGGAATGTCCTTTCGGTTATTTTTTTCTTCTGTAGAATGGCAGATGGTCAAGAGGAGTGCTCAGATCAGATGATGGATTAAATCATTCACAGTATCAGCTGGACAGAATTTGCAAGAGACTTACAAATTCCCCAATCTCTGACATTCAACCAAACTCTCATTTTCTCTTCCAGATTTGCTAACAATGCACAGACGCTCCTCACCAGTCCTCTGCCCTCCAGGAGGGAGGGAGGACCCTATTCCCACCCCCCCACCACTCCCCCATAATGGGCACTCCCCAGATAAGACTCAGGCTTTCCAACCTGTGGCGCCAGCCTGGGAAAGGCAGACAGAGCTCGGGCCCTGTGGCCCCTCCGCCAGCTCCCCTCGGCCCTTCCCTTCCCTGGCACCAAAACAGATGACTTCATCTGCGAGACCCAGCTCCTATCTGCTAGTCAGCCTCTCCGGGACCCGAGGGGGGAGGGATCCTGGAGGCAGAGGACAGCCTGAGCTCTGGTTACTTTGGCACAGGTCGGAGCTCTGTGAAGTGTCAGCAGCAGCCTTCCAATCAGAAGAGCCTCGAACTCATTCTGGGGGTTCCTGCAGCTCTGACCAGCAGTCCTGCTGCATACGGACCCCTCTCCCGGCCCAGCCTCTACCCCCTTCTGTGCCACACATGGGTACAAGGCAGCTGCAACGGGAAAGCCACCACTCAGCCAGGCGCAGAAGGGCAGGGGGAGTCCCCCCTTGTCCCTCCATATAAAAGTTCCATTCTGGGGCACCTGAGTGGCTCAGTTAAGCATCTGACTCTTCATCTGGTCTCAGGTCACGATCTCATGGTTCCTGGGATCCAGCCCCTCATCAGGCTCTGTGTGGTACTCATGCAGCTCAGGAATTAAAGTCTCAGTCACTGTCCAGTCTCAGTGTCTACTCTCCTGCCCCAGGGCTGTGTGAGCCTATGGGGAGAGCTGTGTGGAGCTCAGGGGAGACCTGCCTGGCCCCAGGAAAATGTCTGTGTCCTCCTGGTCATGTCACTGCGTCGGTGGCTTCACTGCTGGGATCACTGGTCCAGTGCCTCATGGTTGATGCTGGGGATGCTGATTACTTCCCCTGCCCGGGTGAGCCTCATGTTGTCACCCACAAGGACCGACTGTGGAGCTGAGCTGCTGGCTTCCCACAGCCATATGATCTTAAGCAAAGTAAATTACCTCTCTGACCACAGCTGCCTCATCTGTTAAATGGGGATATAATTGCTACCCTCCCTGACCACTGTTGTAAGGACCAAATAAATTAATAAATCAGTGCTTTGTGCTTGGCGTGTAGCAAACATTCAATACAATGTAATGATACGTTATTACTCGAGTCTGTCTGGTGTTGGTGGTCTCTGATGTGGTGGTCAGCTTCTGCCTTGCTCCTTCAGCCCCCAACGGGCTGGGCCATCTTTTAGGTACATAAACAAAGGCTCTATGACCCCTCTAGGGAGCCCCCAGGCTCTGTCTTAGTGGATCGCAGGACCCACGTGAGCCTTATGCTCTCCTGGGTTCCATCCTCTCCTTCCAGACGAGGACACGTTGTGATTTCTGGCATCTCAACCACCTCCTGACTTCAGAAATTGCTAGATGGAGAAGTGGACTTTGTCAGGCAGACATTTGTCACACATCAGGGGACAATGGCATCGTGCCTCTTCCCCACCTCAGAGGGGAGAGTACCAAAGGGTGGGGAACGTGCCGTCTTAGCAGCTCCCAGATAAATGCTGCACCACCAACCCCCCACCCCCCCCCCCCCAGGCCCTCTCTCGTTCTGCTCACTTCCTATGCCTTTCTGGAAGCACCAGGCCAGTTTACTCTCTTCAACATTTGGGCAGACTCTGAGTGCCTCTTCTTGGCCAGGAGTCACCTCCAGGATTAACCTCCCTCTGAGAGCTTGGATGTGGGACAAGTGTCCAGGGAGCAGGAAGGGCCTGGGACTGTAGTTCTCATCCCTTGTGCTCCCAGATTCCACATTCTTAGCCCTTTCCTTCTAAATACCTCTGATAGCTTCCTGCATTTTTACAAGGCTTTTTTTATCTTTCCATTTCTTGACTTTAACAAACTTCATCTCCCCCACCATAGTTCCCAATATTAGAAGGGTAACTTTTATGTCTCCATCTTGTGTTTGGCAACACTGAGAAAGAGGAGGGTTTGTTGTCACACAGCTTGTTCCAGAATAGAACCTGGACCTTTCAGTTCCGGTTCTGGAGAGCAGGGCCTGTGTCCACCTGGCTGCTCCAAGAGAGGAGGCTTGCTCCCCCATTTAGGGACAGCTGGGCAGGGCCACAGAGGGCTGGCTTCCAGATTCTGTCTCCAGAAGGCCCGATAGGCACATGTTGGGGTGATAACCATATCACCTAATGCCTACGGAGGGTCTGCCCCATGCTGGGCCCTGTGCAAGCCCTGGGAACACCCAGGCACCTAAATTCCCCCAGACAGTAAGACCCTCCAGGACCACAGCCTTCGATGAGATACATTTTTTAATTATAATGACAAATGTTATCAAAAGTGCTGGTCAACAGGAAGTGTCACTTTGCTGGCTGCAGTGAAACTGAAACAATATTTTACAGGGCCTTTGGACTCCAAGGTTCAAAACACTTTTTTTTTTTTTTTTAAGTCAACTCCATGCCCCGCATGGAGCTCAACATGGGGCTTGAACTCATGACCCTGAGATCAAGACCTGAGCTGAGATCAAGAGTCTGATGCTTAAGGGGCGCCTGGGTGGCTCGTCGGTTAAGCATCCGACTTCCGCTCAGGTCGTGATCTTGTGGTTTGTGGGTTCAAGTTCCGTGTTGAGCTCTGTGCTGACAGCTCAGAGCCTGAAGCCTGGAGCCAGCTTTGGATTCTGTGTCGCCCTCTCTCTCTGCCCCTCCCATGCTTATGCTCCGTCTGTCTCTCAAAAATAAATAAAACGTTAACAAAAAATAAATTAAAAAAAGAGTCTGATGCTTAACCGATTGAGCCACCCAGGCACCCCCAAGGTTCAAAACACTATAAAACCAGGGCCCAAAAACATTCTAGCTATTCTCCTTGAACCTGACCTCTCATTTCAGACCTCACACCTAGCTTATACTTCTTCTGGATCCAACTTGAATCCCCAGCTCTGTGCTTCGGTTTCTCTCCTGACTTTGGCCCCATTGTTTGCATTCGGCTTTCCCAACATTTGATATTTAACCCTGAATTCCTTTACAGAATTCTGCCTCAGACCCACCTCTCTGACTCTTCCCAGTCCAGACAAGCTCTGGTTAGGACACTCCTAAGCTGTGGCCCCTCACCTCTGAGCACAAGGCCCCAATTATGTGAGTGTGACTGTGGTTAGAATATCAGTGTTCAATAAACAAGAAAGTAAAAGAGTCTGAGGGGTTGAGGTCTCAATCTGACTGGAAAACAAAAGACTCAGACTGTTTCTGTGGAAGAATCCAGTAGCTTTGTCAACTAGTGCTGGCAGTATTAGGCCTCTATACACACACCCAACCCTAAACTTGCCTTCTAGACAAGCTACCCCTCAAGTCCACCCTTAATGTTTCTCTTCCTCTTTTTAACCATATTGCACCCAGATGCTCATCTTGGAAGCTGAATAAGGCATAAATGTGATTTTCCCTGCCTATTCCTTCTGAAGGATGCACACAGGGCCTGGGCCCCATGAGAATGCCCCAGAGAACATCTGGTCTCCTCCACCCAAGGGGCTCTGTCATGTGGTGCCAGCTTGCCAAGCTCCCATGGACATGATGTGCCTGAACCCAGATTTCTCAAGTCCAGAGACCTGGGTTCTTCACTTCCTGGCTGTGTAACCTGGGGTGAGTCATTCAACCTTTGTAGGCTTCAGGCTCCTCCCTTGTAATGGGTAGGAGAAGCCTTGCTCCACTCCTTCCCAGGCTATGAGGACCAACAGAGACCATTGGCATGAGCCACCCTCATACCCTGGACAGCCCAACAAGGTCTTCAGGTACCCAGAGTCTCAAAGGCCCCGTCAGGCCTCTCCTCCCCAGCCCTGAATCTGGAGACATGGGGCAGTCTACTACTCGGGCCTCAGGTCAGCATGGAGCTGCCCGCCATCTTGAGGGAACAGGTGCCCCCCTCCCATCACTGCTGGTCTCCCATGTGCTCTTCTTCATGCCTTTATATGGCATACAGAAGAAGTGACTAAAAATGTATACCACCAGCAGCCTAGAGCAGCAGCACCCAGACCATAAATGTCAGACACAGCAGCCAGCAGACATGGAACACACTATACTAATTTTATGACTCCCAGTGGGAAGACGTGGCCTAGAATTATAAAGATTATTTTTAAGCTTTATTTATTTTTGAGAGAGAGAGAGAGAGAGCATGAGTCGGGGAGGAGCAGAGAGAGGGAGACACAGAATCCGAAGCAGGCTCCAGGCTCCAAGCTGTCAGCACAGAGCCCGACGCGGGGCTTGAACTCATGAACCGGGAGACCGTGACCTGAGCCGAAGTCGGATGCCCAACCGACGGAGCCACCCAGGCGCCCCATCATGGTCTAGAATTATAATTATAGTGCCGGACGGATGTGGGACACTCCACTAGACCATGAGGTCCTCAAGGGAAGAAACGGGACTAGCAGAGTGCCCAACACTTACTGGACTGTGGAAGAAGGATGCCACAGTGTAGACCGGAGACGTGGGGGAAGGGGGTCATTGGCAGGGGAGGGAAGCCTTGTTATCAGGCATCCCACCCAGGGTGCCTTGGGCAGAAAAGGTGAAAGGAGGTTTACAAACGTGTATGTCTGCCTCAAGCTAAGCCACATTGCCATCCTCCCTTCCAGGCCACAGTGATAATGTGGTCCCCTGTGGTTGCTCTGATTACTCCGATTCGCTGACTCCATCGCTGGAGATTCTGGGCACCAATGTATCCCCAGCAACCCCGCAATCATGGGCTTGACCCTTCTTCCTAGGTCACTGTCACCGTCTACCCCTCTGATACGCTCAGAGCTGTTCACCCCGTCCCTGTCCTGGGCTTGGCCCCAGGCACAGCCATGGAGGCTGAGGCTTCTCCGGAGGGGCGGGGGAGGGCTGTGGAGAAGCTGTCAAGCTGTGTTTTATTGTCCAGATCTAGGAGGCCACTTATCTGGGACACCCACACCGGGAAGTGAGATAGTCCGGCAGCACTTTTCCCACCAATATTCTTATCTTGACTGGAAAGAAGACTGTGTTTGTATGTGAAGACATGTGTTTTTGCAAACTCCAGTGTATGTCTATTGGAGTGTTTTTCACTCCATGACTTCTGACCATATGGATTATGTTTGTGTAATTTTATGACTTGAACACAAAGCACGCGTCCACGAAGTCCATCTGTGTTTGATATGATGGAGAAGTGGATGTCGCAAAGGGAGACGAGAGGTGGGAGACACTAAAGGAGAAAAATGACAGCAGGGGAAAACATTTAAAAGACTGAAAACCAGTTTTGGTGAAAGACTGAAAAAATGGGTACTTTCATACAATGATTATGTAACTTGTGGATTGGTAATAGCCCTTTTGGAGAGCAATCTCCAAATGTTAAAATGTTGAAAAGTTAAATGTGTCTTCTCGTCACTGCTAAGTCTATTTTCCATATCTACCCAAGAGAAATACTTGCATATGTACCCAACAAGATGTACATGGGGCGCCTGGGTGGCTTAGTTGGTTGAGTGTCCAACTTCAGCTCAGATCATGATGCTGACGTTCACGAGTTTGAGCCCTGCGTCGGGCTCAGTGCTGACAGCTCAGAGCCTGAAGCCTGCTTCAGATTCTGTGTCTCCCTCTCTCTGTACCCTTTCCTCACTCATGCTCTGTCTCTTTCTCTCAAAAATTAAGAAAAAAATTAAAAGAAGTGTAAAAAATGTTCTTTGCTGAATTATTGTAGTAGTAAAAATTATAAATAGCCTAAATGTCAATTGACAGGGGAGTGGTTAAACATATTATAGTTGGTATATCAATACTCTGGAATGCTAAGTATCAGTCAGAAAGAATAAGAAAAATCTTTATACCAAAAAATTCCCTCAAATATATGGGTTTAAAATAAAAACAAATTGTGTAATTTATATGGATTATACTATACAAGGAACAAAAAAGAAATATATGTATTTCTAGAGAAATACAGATATCTATCTATATCTATATCTTATATATATGTTTTATATGTATTCATTGTATATATTCATTATTTATATTCATATGTTCTTATATATATTCATATATTTTACAGAGAGAAAGAATGAAAGAGAGAAGGGGCTGGAAGGCATACATACCAAATGACCACAGTGGTTCTTCTAAAGACAGCTGGAATTGGGGTGTCTGGGTGACTCAGTAGACTTGATTTTGGCTCAGGTCATGATCTCACGGTTGGTGGGTCTGAGCCCCTCATCGGGCTCCTTGCTGACAGTGCAGAGCCTATTTGGGAGTCTCTCTCTCTCCCTCTCTCCCTCTCTCTCTCTCTGCCCATCCCCTGTTCTCTCTGTCTGTCTCACTCTCAAAATAAATAAAGACAGCTGGAATTAAATAAGCATTATCTGAATTGTCCTAAAAAGGAAGTATGTTTTTGTACAGTTTGTATGATGATAAATATTTTTTACTTTTTTTTAAGAAATCAGCAATACTAGGGGCACCTGAGTGGTTCAGTCAATTAAGCATCTGACTCTTGGTTTCAGTTCAAGTCATGATCTCACGGTTCGTGGGATCGAGCCCCAAGTCAAGCTCTACACTGTGTGGAGCCTGCTTGGGATTCTCTCTCTCCCCGCCTCTCTCAAAATGAATAAATAAACATTTTAAAAATTCATCTAAAAGAAGAAAAAAAAAGAAATCAGCAATATGGAATCTACCCACCATAGACCCTATGATCTAAACAAAAGCAAGAAAGAAAATAAATGCCTTGTTCTCTGTGGCAAATGTGTAATTCAGCCTGACCCTCATCCTCCTGCTGTGGTGGAGGAGGGAACACAGCAGCAGGAATGAGCTGGAGGAAAGGCATCTCAGTCATCACCACACCCGGGCCTGCCTAGTGTAGGTGGCACAGGAGGGGGCTATTTTTACCTGTGTTGCTCTGGAAAGTAGTTGCCACTGCAGAGAACCCAGGGAGGGCAGCCAAAAGTTTCTTCCATAGAGTTAGAGTCAGAAAATGATTCAGTTTGAGCCAGTCTTTTTTTCTCCCCTTCATTTTATCAATACAGAAACTGAGGCTGGAGAGGAAGAACACAAATCCCGGCTGTGCTACAATTAATTCTCCTCCTCTCTCCAGGCAGTGGAGGCAATGAGGGGAATTCAATCTGTAGACGCAAGTAAGATGTTTGCTCCCCCACCCAAGGAGAAATGAAGGCAAAGCTCGTAAACAATAACACTCACACATAATGCTACCATCATCCAAAATCTCACTACCTGGGGGGGATGGGAGCCAGGGAGCCTCGGACCAAAGGGTGAAGACTGAAGCTTTCAGGCTGTACTGACTCCCTTCCCAAATCTTTTTGCCCAAGATGGAAGCTCTACTTACACAGGAGGTGACAAGACCAAGCAAAACTAGTAAAGAGATCATCTCTACTTCTCCACCTCAGGTCCAAAGCAGTTGTCTCAAATCATAGTTGGCTGGGTATAAAATTCTGGGTTACCAATCATTGTCCTCAGCAACTGATTCCATTGTCTTCTGGCTTGGGGAGCTGTTGAAAAGTCTGCTTTCAGACTCATTGCTATACCTTGGCATATTAATCCATCTTTTCTCCCTGGTTGCTTTAGAAATGCTTCTCCTTATCTTTCATGTTTTATAATGTGTTTTGGAATAGATTGTCTTTAATCCTGTTTAGGACTGTGTTTATCGAATCTAAGAATATTTGTCTTTCATTAATTCTGGAAAATTCTCAAATATTACCACTTCAAATATGGCCTCTTCAAATGGTGCATCCTTTGTATTCCCCCCTTTTGCCTTAGTTTTAATTCCCTGAAAGGAGAATCTGAAAGAAGAATTTACATGCAAGTAGTTTATTCAGGAAGTGATCCCAATGACCAGCAGTAGTGAGGTATGGAAAGCAAAATAGATAATTCCATAAAGTTTGCAATATTGAACTGATTACCCCTGTGACTAACTGGGACTCAGTCCTGTGGCAAATTCTTTGGAGAACTCTACAATGCATGCCTCAGATTCTTTCAACAAAGGACATTGAGCTGAGACATTTATTTCCTTACTTCTCTCCTCCACTGGCTGACGGCTGCTGAAAGTTTTAACACCTTCAGTCTTCCCAACTGTGTTTATGTGCAAGCTGAACTGTCTTTTGCAGTGTTGGTGAAAGCCCAGAGTCAGAACAGAGAGACATTGTGGCATGTGGTTACAAAGAGATGTTGACATTTTGCATGGAATGATCCACCACTACTGCACTGAGTCAGGTGGGGTGAGAGGTTACCACGAGACACCACCAACACCGCCTTCTGATTTACAGTGAAACTTCTCGTCCCATCTTTCATGTCTCCTAACCTACTCTTTTTTTTCCATTTTATTTAATTTGTTTTTTTAATTTGCATCAAGTTAGTTAGCATATAGTGCAACAATGATTTCAGGAGTAGATTCCTTAATGCCCCTTACCCATTTAGCCCATCCCCCCCCCCACAACCCCTCCAGTAACCCTCTGTTCATTTTCCGTATTTTAGAGTCTCTTATATTTTGTCTCCCTTCCTGTTTTTATATTATTTTTGCTTCCCTTCCCTTATGTTCATCTGTTCTGTATCTTAAAGTCCTCACATGAGGAAGTCCTATGATGATCTGACTAATTTCACTTAGCATAATACCCTCTGGTTCCATCCACATAGTTGCAAATGGCAAGATTTCATTCTTCTTGATTGCCGAGTAATACTCCAGTGTGTGTGTGTGTGTGTGTGTGTGTGTGTGTGTGTATCACATTTTCTTTATCCATTCATCCATCAATGGACATTTGGGCTCTTTCCATACTTTGGCTATTGTGGATAGTGCTGCTATAAACATGGGGGTGCATGTGTCCCTTCGAAACAGCACCCCTGTATCCCGTGGATAAATGCCTAGTAGTGCAATTGCTGGGTCGTAGGGTAGTTTTATTTTTGGTTTTTTTGAGGAACCTCCATACTGTTCTCCAGGGTGGCTGCACCAGCTTGCATTCCCACCTCCTAACCTCACTCTTACGTTCTCCATCTCTTTTTTGTTCTGGGCCTCATTTGTGGCAGTTTCTGTGGATCTGTGTTCTCATTGGCTAATTTTCTCTTTAGCCATATCTAAACTGCTATTCTTTTACATGATATGTTATGTCCTTACAATTTCTAGTTCTTCTTTCCTCTCTAACATATTTTCTGATTGTCTCACTGTCTTGAGACAATGAGTGGGGTGGTACTCCTGCCGCTCATGTCTGCTGACTCTTTCATGATAAGCTATTTTCCTATATGTTTTCGAATTTATTACTATGAGTCTATATTCAGTAAGCATTCACACCACCACCCCCACCCTGTCTCAATGCTCCACAGGACACTTTGGGAAGAGGATTGTTCCTCCAAGCAGTATTTTATTTGATTCTGCCAAACATGCCAGGGGCATCATAAACTTGGGGCCAATTTTTCTTATTATGGTAAAATATACATAACATAAAAGCTACCATTTTTACTCACTGTTAAGTGTTTAGTTTAGTGGCATTAAGTCCATTCAACATTGCTGTGTTCATCCCAAACAGAAACACTGCACTGATTAAACACTAACTCCCCACACTCTCCTCCCCTCAGCCCCTGTATAACCACCATTCTATGTCCATGAATTTGAATATTCTTGGTACCTCATACAAGTGGAATCATACAACATCTGTCCTTTTGTGACTGGCTTATTTCACTTAGCATAATACCTTCAGGGTTCATCCATGATGTAGCCTGTGTCCAGATTTTATTCCTTGTACACCTAAAATGAATGCATTGTTATGTCAGTTATATCTCAATTCTGAAAATAAATAAAAAGAATTACATTCTTTTTTAAGGACAAATAATATTTTATTGTATGCATATGCCATATTTTGTTTATCCATTAATCCATCGATGGGCAATTGGGTTGTTTGGGGCCAAATTTTAAGTGAATTTCTCAACTGGATTTTTGGGATATCCCGGGAGATGATTTCCCTACTTAATGCCCCAGGCAAGTAAAGTTTCCCTG
The DNA here is from genome assembly GCF_023721935.1 of Panthera uncia. Taxonomy (NCBI): domain Eukaryota; kingdom Metazoa; phylum Chordata; class Mammalia; order Carnivora; family Felidae; genus Panthera; species Panthera uncia. The sequence goes on from NC_064811.1 coordinate 149,038,233, forward strand.
CCCTTTCACTGAGCATGTAGCTTTTCAAGGGCCTTGATTTATGCAGGGATCTCAAATCCAACTTCCCTTCTTTACAGGCCTAGGGCCTCATCACATGTCCCTGTGAGAGTGTTAAAACCAAGCCTCTAGCCAAAAGGACCCATTTCCTGGTCAGAATGCACCCTACCCAGACTCCACCCAGCCCACAGTATCAGTTCTCACACTAACTACTCTCGTTTTCAACTCCCTCTTCATCCCCGGAACCTCAGGATTGCTCTTTCTTGCTTTGAAGAACTGGTTCTCAACCTTGGCACGTATTAGAATCAAGTGGGGACATTTTTTAAAAATCCCAGGACACAACCCAGACTGATCACATTCAAAGCTCTGGTAACCAAAAGCAAGTTTATTTAAATAAAAATATATTACATAAATAATCATATTAGAGGTACCTGGATATATTTTTAAAAATATGAAGGTAAACCTGAATTGTCAAAATTGGGTGAGCCCTGCCTTTGTTAGGCAGATTCTGGGTTATAGCCCTAATCAGGTTGATTTCCTAAATTGTGGTCTGTGATCTTTTCTAGGCTACAAACTTAATCTGGAAATAATATTGACTGTCAACTTGAACTATCAGCTGGCTACATGAAACCTTCCTCCCGAAGTCCAGACTCAGTGTGATTAACATTCTGATGTGCCAGGGCACACCTTCTTATGGGGAATAGACCATTTCTCAACAACAGCAAAGAAGTGAGTCTGTCCAGCATCACACTAGCAAGTACATGTATCTTCTTCATCTTGTCACCCCTGCTGAAGAGCACTATTCCTCCTCAGCCCACACGGACGGAGTCTTTGGTTGCCGTTCAGTTACTTGTATCAACTCCGTTAACCTATTAATGACAATAAGGGCAGCTGGCAAGAATTAATAACTTTCATTATTAATTTTTTTATGTTTATTCATTTTGAGAGAGAGAGAGACAGAGTGTGAGTGGGGGAGGGGCAGAGAGAGGGGGAGACAGAATCTGAGGCAGGTTCCAGGCCCTGAGCCATTAGCACAGAGCCCGAGGCGGGACTCAAGCTCACGAACCTTGAGATCATGATCTGAGCTGAAGTTGGATGCTTAACCAACCCAGGGGCCCCCATAATTTTTGTTACTAAATAACTGCTGCCTGATATCAAGGATAAGAACCTGGACTCCAAACTTTACATTCTTATTTGTTATTGTTCTTACATAAATTTAACTACATAATATATATTGAACATATAATTTACACTATATAACTAACCTATAGAATAACAAACATGCTATTTAGTAAATATTACATAATAAATATAATTATAATTATCATAACCTATTTTAAACAAAGAGATAAGTCTGATAAATATCAGACTCCAATATTACCACCTCCAAGATTTAATAGATGTTAATACTTTGTCATATTAGCTTCAGATCTCTTTAAAAGAAAAAGTAATCATTACAGGTAGAGCTAAAACCTTTATCACACTCTCCACCCCTACCCTACCCAGAAGTTAACTACTAACTTGAAGTTATGTTTATCATTTGCAAGTATATTTTACACTTTTTCTACATGTGCATATATTCATAAATAACATAGAGAATTGCGTACATTTAAAATGTTTACATAAATTGTATTTAAATGAAAAGGATGATTACACATGCAGCATCTACACTCTCCAGTAGATGGCACTAGTGTTCCAGTCCAAGAGGGCTATTGGGGGTTTTGTGGGTTTGTTGCTGTTTTGATGTTTTGTTTTGTTTTGTTTTGTTTTCCTGTTCTCAGTGACAAATTTAGTATTTCCTTCTCAGAAGTTTTAACTCTTATTTGCAGTTTGTCTACATGCAAGATACCAGAGCTTTATTTCTCAAACTTAAAGCAGTACTGTAGGCAATGATACTTGAGATGATTTCTTTTAGTCCTTTCCCTAGAGGGAAGGCTCATAAAAGCAGGGTATGGACTAAGGCCTGTGCAGAGAGGAGATCTGCATTCTAGCCTGAGAGCCTCAAGTAAGCAGCTGTGCCAACCTCATGGGCAGATTCCCTCCCTGGGCCCCAGTGTTCCCCTCTGTGGAATATAGGAGTTGGACTGTTACAGAGACAGCAAATCATAGCATCTCATGTGCCGACTCTAGTCTACTCTAGTCTACTCTGATAGTGGCTCCCTGGGGGCTGCTCTGGGCAGAAAAAAAAAAAAAAAAAAAAAAAAGGTTCCACAATCTACAAGCAAGAGGGGGAACTGGCAACGTGCATGCCTACTGTTTGCCAACCCTGGAGGACAATCTCCCAAAGGGAAGTCCCTCCCAGTTCTAAATCTGCCTCCTACTCTCCCCCGCCATGGCTGTGTAGCAGCCCCCAGAGATTGGCAGGCCCTGGGGCCATGACCATCATCCCATCTTGGTAACACACAGATGACACTTTATTCATTTTCTTTTTAAGTGGGTGTGGTTTGTTTTAAGTCCCAGGAAGTCTTAGAGAGATTAAACCTCATAGGTGGCCAATTCAGGGTCAGAGAGCACAGAAGTAGAGAAACTGTTTGGACAGTGATCAGGCCTTGGCTTTTCCTGAGAGCACTGGACAGATTAACCCTGGCCACCCCAGATCCATAGCAGGGCCCTGAAAACACACATCTCCTACTTCCCCACTCACTAATATTTGCCAACAGATACAGCAAATTTGATGAAATGAGAAAAAGTCCAGAGAAGGAAGTGCTACCAGTTTGATATTTTTCCAGGAGTTAATGGTAGCCAGTGTCCCCCCATTAGACATCTGTTTGTCCTAACAACTCTGGTCTGGGGGCCAGGGCATGGACCAACAGGGTGGGCCATGAGCCCGACGAGATCTGGGTCCCTCTGTAGCAGGCTCCAGGGGCTCAGAGCAACCTCCCAGTCCGAGTTCCTCCCACTGGCCCCTCCCTGACCTGCCCTCTCTCTGGCCTCAGGGCTCTGGGGGAGGCCTGAAGAGGCCGTGGGAGTTTGGCTACCATTATCCGGCCCTTATCTGAGCCCACTTAGTTCAATGACTAGGAGCCGACCTGAGGGTCACGCCTGTCTCCAGAGAGCCAGTGCTATCTCTGTGACCTGTGGAAACCTTGGCATGAGCTCATGTTTTCTGACGAAAGAGAGGACCCCTGCCATATCGCTGCCCTGTGCCCCCACCCCCAGTGTCTGGCATGAGCCCGGTGAAGGCTCCACCATTACTCACGGAAATAGCAACACTGATAACTGCAGCAGACAGAAATACATTGATGAATTTCCATTCAGAAAAGTACGTCCTCCCTCCCTCCCCTCTGACTTCATGTGGTGCTATTAGAATGGACACTCAGGCACACAGGCAGGGCTTTTCTCAGGCACGGCCTCAAAACTGCCACCACCCCCACTGCCCCCACCACGAGGATATAGTGTCACCATAAATCCCTAGAGAAATCTGTACCCGAAAATTCATGCTAAAACATACTTTCTCTTCGTTCAGGAAAATGCTGCAAAGACAGAAACCTTGTTGCACTCATCTATCCATTGCAAAATCTGACACCACCTGACAAACAGTTGGCTGCTCAAAATAAACGGGCCGTATTGAATGGGATCAGGTAGGGTTGACAGAGCACAGGACTAGGAAGCAGGTCACCCAGTTGCTGGCCCTGACTCAACTCCCTAGAGGACCCTGGGCAGGTTACTTCTCTCCAGCCCATACAGAGTTACTTAACACAGTCTTAAAATCTTTGTCTATGGGGCGCCTGGGTGACTCAGTCGGTTAAGCAACCACCTCTTGATTTCGGCTCAGGTCACAATCTCACGGTTCATGAGATCAAGCCCCGCATCGGGCTCTGCTCTGGCAGTGCAGAGCCTGCTTGGGATTCTCTCTTTCCCTCTCTCTGTCTCTCTCTCAAAATAGATGATGATAGATAGATGATAGATAGATAGATAAATAGATAGATAGATAGATAGATAATAGATATCTTTGTTAACAAGAGCACTCAGTGCATTTATATTTTATGTAATTACTGACATATTTGAGGTTAAGGCTACCACTTTTGTGACTTTCTTGCCCTCTGGTTGCTCTATGTTTGTTTTTCTTTCTCTTCTTGCCATCACTGAACTTGACGAATTTCATCATGCTCTTTTTTTCCTTCTACTACCTTGGAAGTCATAAGCCCTATTTTTATCATGACTACCCCAGAAATCACAACATGCAACATTAACTTTTGTTCAAAGTCTAAGGTTGAATAAATGTTTATCTTGCTCTGAGATAATATAATGATTTATAGGGCTTTAATTCCACTTACCCTCTAGCTTATATGCTATTGCTATATATTTCAATTTTTCCAGTTTCTCTTTTAAAGCTCACAAATTATTATTGTTGTTGTTTCATACTATGTATGGACAAAATTTAAGTATACCCATATATTTACTCATTTTCTTTGATCTTTATTCCTGTATCTCAGTCCATCCATCTGGGATTGTTTTACTATCTGCTTAAAGCACATCCTGTATAATTCTTATACATGGCTCTAATACTATAAAATTCATTCTGGTTCTATTTATCTGAAAATATCTTTCTTTTGCTCTTATTCCTTAAAAAATATTTCACTGCATAGAATTCTAGATTAACACTTATTTTCTTTCAACACATTGAAATACTCACCTTTTTGATTCTATTATTATTGGTATTGCCATCTGCCCTCAGCAACTTTTAAGATTCTTTTCTTTGTCTTTGGTTTTCTGCAGTTTTACTAAGATATGCCTAGTGTTTATTTATCTAGGGACTTATTCTATTATACTTGAACTTGTAGATTGGGGTCTTTTATCAAAATTCTGGAAAATTTATAGCTATTATTCCTCAAATATTGTCTCTATTTTAGTATCTCTTATCTCCTCTAGGACTCTAACTAAACATACATTAGACTTTCTTATTCTATCTTCTATATTTTGTGTCCTTTCTTCTCCATTTTCTATTGTTTTGTCTCTCTGTGTTGCAATCTGGGAGATCTTTTTCTGGCCAATTTCCTATTTAATAAGTGTTTCTTTAGTTGTATCTAATCTGCTATTAAAGCCAGCCATTGAGCTTTCTAATTTGGGGTTATTATACATTTTATTTCTAAAAGTTTTATTTGTTTTTTTTTTAAGACCTCTCATGTCACTGTGGAAAGTTTCTTGTAGATATTTTCAAGCTTCTCTTTTATTTCTTTAAGCATAGTAAGTACATTTTTTGTGGGGATATGCTCGAAATAATCAGTCAGAGAGGGATCTCTATTTGATTATTCCAATAATCAAAGTATTTGTAAATCTGCATCTATTGTCTGTTCTTTCTGCTTGTTCTTTTCATGGTACCTTGTTTTCTTTTGCTGCCAGGTTATCTCTTATTGTGAGCTACTCCTTATCCTTGAGAAAAATATTTAAACCAACAATTTCAGATCCAGTATAAAGATACCTTTCTCCAAGGAGGATTTTGCTTGCTTCTATCAGGTATCTAAGGGCTATGCACCCCCAGAGCTGCCTTAAACCAAGTTCAAAGCTTAGGGTTCCTTGGCCTACCCAGGCAATGAAAACTGCCATTGCCAACCCCCAGTAGGACAGATGTATAGTTGGTTCACCCTTATTCTAGGGATGTAGTGCTTTGTGATGCCAGCATATTGTGGGAGAAAGTTGCTGTTTCACTTCCCAACCTACATGCTCTTGGACTTTTATGTCTGTCCCCTACCATCCAATCCATGAGGATGTCAAAGGAAAACCCAAATTTTCCAGGATCAGTAAATGCTCTCAATGCAAAAGTGTTTTCTAGATTCTGCCTACATCTCTAGGTACTTGTTTACCCTCCAGTGTTGACCAGATAATTTGATACTGGTATGCCCATACTTAAATATTTTTAACATCTTTTTTTTTTAATTCCATAATTTCTTGTTTTCTCCAGGGGTTATTTGGTCAAAATAACCTAACCTTCCATGGTCTGATCTCGTGAGCTTATTTAACATTTATGTTGCCAATGGTTTGGTGGTTTCCCTCAACCCAGGAACATTCTGTCTCAGAGGAATAAAGACAGATAACTGTTGCAGCTTTGAAAGGACAGTTTTTGTGACTTCTACCAAGATGTTTAAAACTAAAAGTATTGTGTTTTGATCTTTAACTCACCTGGATAATATAATTCTCATAGTTTTTTATGTTATTTGATGTCCATGTGTATTGGCTACTTACTTCCACATAACAAATTATCACAAACTTAGGGACTTAAAATAACACATCTTTACGATCTTACAGTTTCTGTTGTTTGGAATCCAGGAATGGTTTTTCTGAGTCCTCTGCTTCCTGTTCCCTCAGAATGCTGCCATCAAGATGTCAGCCTGGGCTGGGGACTCATCCGAGGGCTCAACTGGAGCAGCTCACTTCTGTGGTTCTTGGCAGAATGCAGTTCCTTTTGGATAATGGACTAAAGGCCTCATTTCCTAACTGACTGTTGGATAAAGGGTGACCTCATTTCCTTGCCATGTGGGCCTTCCAAACCTGTTTCATCAAAGCCAGCAAGGGCAAGTCAGCTAGCAAGACCACAGTCAAAACCTTTTGTAATCTAATCACGGGAGCGACATCTCCCCCCGTTGAGGTGTTCAGTTAGTGAGAAGAAAGTTATTCAAAGAGAAGGAATTGCAGAAGTGTGAATACCAGGAAGCAGGCATCAATGAGGACCTTCCCAGAAGCTGTCTAGCTAAACATCCTGTCAGTAGACTTTCACGTGTGGACACAAGCATGGTGCCGGGAAGTGCTCGGGGTGACATCCCCTCTCCATCTAGAAAACACTTTGCTCCAAAGCCCATGCTTCAAAGTCAGCCAGACAGGTGAGAATCCTGGCTCTACCACATAGTAGTTGACGGATCTGGAACAAATTACTTAAGTTCCCTGTACCTTAGTTTCCTAATCTATAAGCTAAGGTAAGGAATATCTTCAAGGGGCTTATGCAATTTAATATTTAGCCAGCATGCCAACCAGGCCTTCAAATACTAAAATACTTCCAACACAGTTTGTAAAATAGCTGTTCTCCTGTACCTCCCGCAGGCCCGTTGGCCACGCCAGTATTCCTGATGTTTTCCTTGGAAAGTTCTTGAACCGCACCCAATTCGGCAATCATAGGAACGACATCTGGCACGACAGCAGGCCTCTAAGACCATTTTTTATTTTGTCCCATCCTAAATGTAAAATGCTCTTAACATCACCCTTGGTTGTAGGTACTGTATAAATGTTGAGGTCTCTGAGACAAACTCCATACACAGAACCTCACTTTCTTGTTTGTGTTATGAACTCTTTTGAGAAATAAACAAGTAAAATGGGAGATCCTGCTCTGAACCTACTCACCCAGTTGATCTGTAAATGGAACTCCAGATGAGATGGTCTCACCTGTCCCATCCCAGCCAGCAGTGGGCCAGGGCAGGCCCAGGGGGCACTGAGGGAAAAGCTCTCCTTGTGGAAACCAGGTGTGGGAAAACAGCATTCTTGCTTCCCAAGACCATGCAGGTAAACTGCTTGGCACAGCCCAGAGCATGAGGTAGAGAAGGAAGCTTTAGCATTTGCATCTGGAGGAGTGTGTCTGTACCCCAGCCCCGATTTTGCCAATGACACTAAGAGTCCAACTGCCTGGGTTCAAATCCCAGCTCCACGGTGACTAACCATGTGGCTTGGGCTGGGTTTTTCAATATGAGTCAGACTACCTGGTGTGAATCCCAGATCTAACGTCCCTGCTCTGGCCTTAGGGGCTTGTTAACCTTCTCTTGGCCCTCATTTTCTCATGTGGGCTCCCTCTTAGGGTTTTCATGGAGACCAAATGAGTTCGTGTATGCACGGAGCTTAGGACAGTATCTGCACATACTAAGTATTCAATAAACAAAAGCCACTGCTATTAAATAAATAATCCAAATAAAGTATTGGGTACTTCATAAGTGTCCAATTATAATTATTAAGCATGCCTCAGTTGACTCACCTGCAAAGTGGGAACAACAATATCTACCTCAAAATGTATGAGAAAATGCTGATGCTACATGCAAGATAGCCAATTTAATTGTCTCATTTTACAAACATCTTTCATCCCTCCCCTGAGTGATGGTGAGGCTGGAGAGATGAGGGCAGTTACAAAACCAGAGAACCTGTCACAACTGGGGCCCAGAAGATGGAGGAGCAATGGGGAATGGGAGCCAAACTCCTGCTTCCCAGCACCACCTCCTGGCAGCCCCAGCCAGCTCTGTCACACAGACCCCTTCAAAGGGGACCTTTCAAGGGCAGATGTGAAGAGTGCTTTTTACAAGTCTCCTGAAGAGGCCAGAGGTTTGACCACAGAGCTGCAAGAGACCATGGAAAGCACCTGATCCAAACCAGAAGCCCCACCCCTTATGGAAGGCACCAGCTGACACACCCCTGGAGGCCTCCCTGCACCAGCTGGGTCAATATTTGTCTCTGGGAGGAGGCTGTGCAGAGGGACGAGAAGCTGACAAGAAGGCACCAACGGGGTCCAGGGAAACCCAAGACTGAGCTCGACTCTGGCCAAGAGCAAGTAAGTCACCTCTCTGAGCCTCTCAGAGCAAGTAAGTCACCTCTCCGAGCCTCAGTTTCCCCATCTGTAATGAGCACACCGTCCTTGCCCCGCTTACCTCCCAAGTGGACTGGACCTCGGACTAGATGGTAAATTTGAACTCTCTGTATCTAAAGCATTTCACAAACATAATTCAAGCATTCCCCCAGCTCCCTGACTGCTCCCCGCCGACCCAGGCAGCAGGCACATCCTCCTCGGCCTCCAGAGACTGCATGAAAAACACTGGACCCCCAACAAGGGTCTCTTCCCATGGCACCCTCCTTCACCATTAGATGTTTCGTCAGACATACTAAATTTCCAACGAGCATATTCCAAGGGTTCACTTTCTACCCGTTCATCTGCCAAACTAACAGTCTGAACACCTACTGCCCATTCCAGCCCATTCCGGCTCCCGGGGACATAGAATAAGAATGGCCATTGCCACCAAGGAAAGTTAAGGAGCTTTTGGGGGCCAGGCCAGGAGTGATCAAGGAAGCAAAACAAAGAAGTGTGGGGTCTCTAGGAGTACGGGGTGGGGCGGAGGGGGTGCCCACGCAGCCTCACTGGCCAGGGCCGGCTGCCCAGAGGAGGAAGCCCTGAGCAGAGTCCTCCATGAGTGGGCGGTGCCTGAACAAAGCAGGGAGGGAAGAGCAGGCTCAGAGGAGCAGCCTGTGAGAAGGGAAGCGCTGAAGGAAGACCTGGGGGAGGGGTGTCATCTTCCCGGTTTTGAAAGGGAGGCCACAACTCCTTCCCCCCACCTGGAGCTCCTCCATCTCCGGGGACTGAGGATAGAAGCTCAGAGCAGTGGCAGCAAAGCTCAGAAGCCACCAGCTGAAAATCTGAGACCCAGGCTCTATGTTAACTTAAAACCTCAGGACCTGTCCCTAAAAATAAAAATAAGGGGACTTTTTTTTTCCTCTTCCTCTTATCATGTAAATACCCACACTTGTTCCCCTGGGCTAAGACCAGGTCAAGCCTCTGACCTCTGAGTCTTTCCTTCCTCGGGCCCTAACCTCATCCCCTCAGCCAGGGGGGCCTTGGCCACACACCGCCACCACCCGCTGCCCCCACTCAGCTCTGTGTCTGCAGCCGCATCTGAGACATTGGTGTCCCTGAGGACAGGCAGACGTATGGGGACACCATGGGGGGATCAGGGGTGCCGGCTGGGAGAGGAAAACAGGAAGGTGAAAGTGATAAGGAGAGAGTCTGGAAGGAACTGGGAAAAAACTTTTAAGAACAGCAGGTTTGGGAAAATCCTGGCCTGAAGAGTAGCAGTCCCTGGTCATCAGGATATGAGAGCTGGCCCAGAAATACCCTTTGGCAGAGAGCAGGAAAGGAAGATGCATCTGTGTGCTGTTGGGAGAGGCTCCTCAAGGAAGCTGGCCCATTCATTCATTCATTCATTCAACACGACATTTATGGAGGACGTCTTTCTTCTATGTTTTGCACAAACACAAATGTGGCAGGTCCCCAGGGGCTGAGGTGCCTGGGGAACAGCCAGGCTTACTTTTCCTGAACATGCCAGGCACATTCCTGCCACAGGGCCTTTGCACTTACCTTTTATTCTGCATGGAATACTCTTCCAGAGATATTCACAGCATGCCTTTCCTCACCTTTCTCTGGTCTTCAGTAAAATGTCACCTCCTCCATGATGCCTTCCTTGATCCATCCTGTTTAACCCAAGAAAAAGTTCCTATCCTTATCCTCTCAGGTCTGCCCTTAACATTTGTGGAGGCTGGAGCAAGAGTAAAACTGATGGTCCCCCAAATATGGCCCACCTCCCTTTTCCAACCAATACCTCAAGGAGCTTCACACATACATGTGAACATCCCAGCTATGTCCCTCAGGCTTAGAGGGCCATACACGTGTGCTCCACTCTACCCTCTAAGATCAGACCCAAGGCAAATCCATGCAAGCCCTGGCCGTGGATTCAGTGCCATGTGAGAAGGAACTTTTGAGGTCCTAAGTAACCAGAGTGTGTGTCTAGGAAGGAGGTTCAGGCTCCCAGGGGCATAGCCCCTCGGCCTGGTAAACTCATCACCCTGGAAGAGGACCAGGGCAGGCCTCTAAAGTGTGGAGCTTAGGGTAGGGGTCCCTCTTGCCCAGGTCTAAGGATGGGACTGTCCCTTCCCTGTGTAATTTTTCTCCATCTGATATACTATGTATTTTCCTTATTTGTTTAACTTATTGCCTGATTCCCTTCAGTAAACTGCAAGCCCTAAAGAAGGCAAGGATCTGTTTTGGTTATTGTTATATTCTCTGTACTTATAACAGTATCTGTCACATAGTAGGTGCTCAATAAATATCTGGTGAATAAATACTGGAATTGGGGCATCGAAATGCCAGAATAGAAGCCAGGCCGGGGGGTGGGGGGGGGGCATCCCTTGTCTTCACAAAGTTTCTTTGTTCTACAGACGGCTTCCAGGACCAGGGAGATACGGTGCATGGTGCAAACTCCTTCTTTCCAAACCAACAAACCCTAGAGAGGAACTAAGAGTTTCGCTTTTTTAGAAGAGAGCTAGAAAGATACACTGGTGTATTTTAATTACGTGCTTGACATTCACTTCAGTATATATGCACTCAGTGAATATGTAGTGTGACAAAAACTCCCTCTTTTCCTGACTTCGGTCAGGCTCCTCTGAGTACTCCTTTCAGTGAGGCCTTGACCTTGGCCCCCAGCCTGTCTTCAGACTACCTAGCTCAATTTAGCAAAAATCCTGCTAAGTCAATTTAGCAAGAATTCCCCACCCTTGATTATCTGATCACCTTGAATATCTGATCAAGTTCCTCACACAGCACCACTGACATCTAAGTCCTTGGCGTGCCTTCAGTAAGAATCCTGTTAGATCAGTTCAGCAAGAATCCCCCTACCCTGATGTTTCTTCTTAGTAATTTTCCATCCACTCGCCCCACCCTGCTCCTTGGCTATGAATCCCCACTTGTGCTTGTCATATTCGGAATTTAGCCCCACCTCTCTCCCCTAGTGCCACAGACCCCCACTGCAATACTCTTGAATCGAGTTTTCCTTACCATTTTAACAACTGTCAGGATCATTTCTTTTTAACAGTTAGGAACACAAAAAATCTATCAGAAGGGCCCTCAGCCTCAAAGACTTCCAATCAAATGGGGAATTCAGATGCATAAACCAATAGCCAAATACAAGATAATAAGTATTGATATAAAAGTATGGTCAAGGTGTCATGAACACGGAGATAAGCAGTTACCATTGCCTGGGCCAGTCAGAGTCCTGCGGGGAAGAGTGACATGGGCTGGCCTTTGAAGGGGTGAGTAAGAGTTCCTGCTTTCTCAAAGCTCACTAGCCACCGAAGCATCCCTTTTACACATTAAAAGATGTTTAATATATATGATCTTACGTTTGTAAAATACATGTATTTGCAGAGAAAACAAATTATAAGTCTAGAGGCATATATTAATTAAGATTGATTTTTTTTTTAATTTTTTTTTCAACGTTTATTTATTTTTGGGACAGAGAGAGACAGAGCATGAATGGGGGAGGGGCAGAGAGAGAGGGAGACACAGAATCGGAAACAGGCTCCAGGCTCTGAGCCATCAGCCCAGAGCCTGACGCGGGGCTCGAACTCACGGACCGCGAGATCGTGACCTGGCTGAAGTCGGACGCCCAACCGACTGCGCCACCCAGGCGCCCCTAATTAAGATTGATTTTAAATAAATAGTAATTATGTAGGGTAATGGACGATTCTTTTTTCTTTAAACTGTTTCTTTGTAAAACAGCATATATGTATATATTGCCCCTCTGGGTAGAAAACAATAGCATAATTAACCAACTGCATCCACAACCCAACCTGTGCTTTTGGTCTTGGAGCTCAGGTGGCAGACTCCTGTTGGATGCCCCTGATGGCTGTCGGAGCAAGCACGGCTTGTAGCTGGGGTCCACGCCTTCCAGGACAAGAAAATGGTACCGCCCGTGGTGTGGAAGCGGGAAATCATGGGGATGGTTTGTGGCCACAGCGAGCCCATCTGCCTGGGTAGAGAGAGAATAGTTACAGTTAGGCTGGAAGAACAGGGGTTTGGAATTGCAGTCTTTTGTCCTCTAATCTATAGGCCACAGCAGGGTCCCGAGTGTAGGAGCCAATCAAGGAGGCTCTGACTTTATTTTATTTTTTAAGTTTATTTATTTTTGAGACAGAGTGAGCAGGGGAGGAGCAGAGACAGAGGGAGAGAGAGAATCCCAAGCTCTGCAGAGCCCGAGGTGGGGCTGGAACTCATGAACTACGAGATCGTGACCCGAGCCAAAATCAAGAATCCGACGCTTAACCCACCCATCCACCCAGGCGCCCCAAAGGAGGCTCTGATTTTAATGGTGAGAAGATGTCGCACAGCTGCATCTGAATCCCAAGTCTCCTGACCCCATGCTTGGTCATCCAGACGCCAGACACCTGGGTGTCCAAAAACACGAAGGCGTTTAAAGAAAAAGAGATAGGACGAAGCTGCAGGAGAGGCAGGAGGAGGGAGGAATTCCCAGGGAGACCTGGAGGGGAAGGGGAAGATGGAAACCTGCATGCACCACCCCGTCTGTAAATGTAGGCACGCGCGAGAGCGCCCCCAAAACAGACCTCAGGAGGGGGCTTCCTCCAGGCACAACCCTGTGCACAGATCTCACTCCCGGGAGCACGAGAAAGGGGGGAAAGCTTCAGTCCCAATAGCAGAAACCACAGAGGTGGCTCCAACTAGCATATGTGTTGCCATCCAGCCTCCGAGGGGAGAAGACACCGTCCTGCCCCGGGTGGTTTCCACCGGATCAGAACCAGACCCGCGCCGGGGTCTGCTCACCCTCTCTGCCCTCGAGCATCTTTCACCGGCTCCTGGGGACGGCTGCTTGTTCGTCAGGCTGGCCGCTGGGTGGCGCTGTCCGCAAGAATGGAGGGCGCCGCCGGGCTGCGCAGCCCGGGGTAAGGATGTCTGAGAAGCTCCCTACGGGGGTCAGGGAAAACCAAGGCTCCGTGACTTCAAGGGGCCCAACTGCGGGCCTGAGTTAGAAACAAATTCCGGCCTGGGCCGCCAGCTCTTGGCTGGTTTCGGAGTGGGGCTCCAGAAGAGGGTCTGTCGAATGTACTAAGATGAGAGGGCAGGAATGGTGACTATCCACTATAAAGTGGAGGAAACTGGTCCCTGGGGGTTACAGGACTTACCCAAGTTTCTTTCGCTCGGAGGTGCAGTAAGCACAGGTGCTTCTCTTTCTGTTGTTTGCTCTGTGAACAGGGCACGATTGCGCAATAAATCATAATGGGAGGCGGGGGGATTGACAGGGAAAAGAGAAGATAGGTCTGTTAAAAAGAAAACCATATGCCCCCAAAGGTGTCACTTCAGCCAAGTTCCCAAACCAGAATTGCAGCGTCAGTACCCAGAAAGGTAGTCTTAACCAGACAGTTGGAATTTTTCAATCAGTGCCAATGAGTCCACCACATGGGCTCTCTGTTTCCCCCAAAGATGAGGTAAGCTGCAAGATGAGACCTCTTGCTTTTTTCCCTGAAGAAAAGCAGCCTTGCCTGGAAGGATTCTTTTCTTTTGCTGGTAACTCTCTTGCCCTGCCCTCCTTCTACAGAAACCTTACATTTTGTTCCCCTCCTCCAAGGACCTCTACTTGCTAGACGGCATGCTGCCTGATTCATGAATTGTTTAAGAAAAGCAATTAAATCTTTGAAATGTACTCGGTTGAGTTTTTGGTATGCAACGGGACAGATCTGTGATTTCAGAGCTGGTAAACGTGTGGGAGGTCACCACCAGGTGATGCTAGACACTGCCCTGGGGAAAGACTCCACCCAGGTCTCTGGACTGGAGAAGGAGTCCTGGCTCCACTACTCCCAACTTGGCAAAACCTCAGTTAGTTTCACTGTAAAATGGGTGCACTTACCAATACTCTGCCCATCACAAAAGGAAGAAGTATGCTAGGCAAGGGCACACTTTGTAAAATTGTTACATGCACAGTCAGGGTAGAAAAGGGTAGAGCCGCCATCGTAATCATCATTATCGGCAAAGCCATTGCCCAGTGATCTACAAAACCCCTCTGAGGCAGCAAAGACGACCAAACCTGCACTCCCGGCTGCTTCTACTTCACAGAAACACCAGTTTGGAAATGGGATTAATCTACAGTGTTTATACTTTGCAGCCAAATTCCCTGGTAATTTGTGGTATGAAGGATTTTTGACCTGGAGCCATATGGGGGCTGAGACCAAAAAGTAGAAAGAGATGCCCAGACCCAATGAACCTCCCAGTCACACAGGCCCCATCTCAAAGGTTACAGTGCCACAGGATGCCTGCCAACTTCACTTTTCCCCCTCTTCCACCTGCCCTCCTCCTCTGCTATGTGACCCTCTTTGCTGCATTTGCCCAGGACCTTACAATTCCCTTCCAGCTTCCTGGTCATAGCAGGAGCGCAAGCTATAGGCAGAACTCACTGTCCCTGCGCAAATACCTTATGTGTTTATAACTCTATATACTTTGTGTTTTATACACTCAGAAGATGAACAGCCCAATTTCAAAAGTGGGCAAAAGGCCTATATAAACACTTCAGAAAAGAAGATAAATGAATGGCCAATAAGCACGTGAAAAGATGCCCCGCATCATTAGTCATCAAGGAAATGCAAATTAAAACCACAATGAGATACCACTGCACGCCCACTGGAATAATTACACAAAAAGTCTGACCACACCAAGTGTTTGTGAGAATGGGGGATAGCTGGAACTCTTGTACACTGCTGGGGGCGGCGGGGGGGTGGGGGGAGTAAAATGGTGTGACCACTTTAAAACCAGTTCTGACAGTTTTCTTTAAAAGTCACCTACAGATGATCTGGCCATTCCCCTTTAAGGTATTTACCCAAGAGAAATGAAAATATACAGGGGCGCCTGGGTGACTCAGTCTGTTGAGTGTCCAACTTCAGCTCAGGTCATGATCTCGCGGTTTGTGAGTTCGAGCCCCACATTGGGCTCTGTGCTGACAACTCAGAGCCTGGAGCCTGTTTCAGATTCTGTGTCTCCCTCTCTCCCTGCTCCTCCCCCGCTTGTGCTCACACTCTCTCTCTCTCTCTCTCTCAAAAATAAATACACATTAAAAACAAAATTAAAAAAAAAAAGAAATGAAAATATACATTCACACAAGGACTGTACTCAAATTCATGGCACCCTTCTTTATAATAGCCCCCAAAATGGAAACAACCCAAATTTTCACTGATAGATGAATGAATGAACAAATTGTGGTCTATTTATTTAACGAAATACTACTCCACAATTTAAATAAAAAAGTGAAATATTGACACATGCACCTACATAGATGCAGCTCCAAAAAAAGAGCTCATACTCTATGATTCCATTTATACACAATTCTAGAAAATATAGTCAAATCTGTAGAGAAAGCAAGATCCATGGTTGTTTGGGGATGGAGACAGAAAAGCAGAAGGGAGGGATGACTAAGGGGCACAAGAAAACTTTAGGGAGTGATGTATGCTTTCATTATCTTGATTCCAGTGAGGGTTTTATGGTGTATATTCATGGTTCAAATTTTATCAAAGTGTACATGTTGAATACAATTATACCTCAGTAAAGCTGCTAAATTCTTTTAGTTTATTTATCTATTTTGAGAGAGAGAGAGAGAGCATGAGCAGGGAAGGGGCAGAGAGAGGGGGAGAGAAAGAATCCCAAACAGGCTCCACACTGTCTGTGTGGAGCCCAATGCAGGGCTCGAACCCACAAACTGAGACCATGACCTGAGCTGAAATCAAGAGTCGAACACTCAACTCACTGACCCATCCAGGTGCCCCACTGTTTAAATTTTTTTAATTTTCAAAAAGAAACAAACTGGCATGCCTGGATGGCTCAGTTGGTTAAGTGTCCAACTCTTGGTTTTGGCCCAGGTCATGATCTCACAGTTCATGAGTTCAAGCCCTGCCATTAGGCTCTGTGCTGACAGTGTGGAGGCTGCTTGGGATTCTCTCTCTCTCTCCCTGTCCCTCTGCCCCTCCCCTACACTCTCTCTCTCTCTCTCTCTCTCTCAAAATAAATAAATAAAACATTAAAAAGGAACAAATTATTGATACACATAACAATATGGATGATTGTCAAAATCCTTACATTGAATGAAAGAAGCCAGACATAAACTAGAAGGCACTGTGTGTTTCCAATTATTTACAATTCTTCGAAATGAAAGGTGCTTGGTGGCTCAGTCAGTTAAGCATTGAACTCTTAATTTCAGCTCAGGTCATGATCTCACAGTTCATGAGTTCTAGCCTTGCGTCAGGCTCTATGCTGACAGTGAGGAACCTGCTTGAGATTCTCTCCCTCTCTCTCTGCCCCTCCCCCACTCGTGCCCGTACTTACTCTCTCTCAAAATAAATAAATCAACTTCAAAAATAAAATAAAAATAAAATTCTTAGAAATGAAAACAAATAGTAACAGACAGTATATCAGTGGATCACAAAGGGCGTAGTGAAACTTTTGGGGGTGTTGGAAGTATTCATTATCTTCATTTGGTGATGGTTTCATTGATATGGGCATATGTCAAAATTCATCAAATTGTACACTATATATATGTATGTGTAGTTTACCATCACGCAATTATACTTCAAAATAATTGTTTAAAAATGCATTAGAGCATCAAAAAATTATGAATACAGTTGCTTGAAGCACATGAATTAATAAAAATCCACAAATCCATGATGATGATCCAAGAAGAGTAATCCAAGGCAATAAAAAAAATTCATTTGTTATGATTTGAGAGGACTATAAAACCAACCCCTTACTTTGAAAATGAGTCATTTAAAGGGAAGGAATTAGCCTTGGTTCTACTTTTCCAGTAAGAACTGTATTTCAGTTGATGACAGAAAGTTCTACCCTCCAGAAAAATGCTGGCTTATAAACATAAGAGGATTAATTGATTTGGGAAAATCATTATTTTCCAATCTTAATAAAACTCCTGATGCCACTGAGGTTTATTCCTTAATGTTGAAACTGTGGCGTGAGTTCTAAGCGGGGAACTGGACTTTGTGTGACAAAGTAACACCCAGTCATTACTGCCGAGCCACAAGAGGAATAGCACAGCTGCCCAGCAGAATGACCAGGCTATCAACCCCTAACCCTGCAGTTTATTATGTGTGTATACGGGACAAGTGGGAAGAGAGAGGATTCTTCACACCAACGAATTCTCCAATTCTCTGCAAACACCAACCGGGTGTCCTATGATTTAATTCGATGCTGACCTAACTCCCCAGAGTTAGCCCAGACCCCACAAGTTATACTGTCCCCACTTAAAAACACCAGTCATAAGTCCAAGTCTCCCATACTTCTGACCAACCATCTATACGTCAGGGGTTCCCACAAAACTCCTTCTCAGGTTCAGTAATTTTCTGGAATGGTTCACAAAACTCAGGAAAAGATGGACTTACATTTACTGGTTTAGTGTAAAGGATATTACAAAGAATACAGATGAAAAGCCAAGTGAAGAGGTGCATAGGGTGAGGACCAGAAGGCTCACTAGTACAGGAGCCTCTGTCCCAGTAGAGTTGGGGTGCATCACCCTCCCAGTACCTGGATGTCTTTATCAACCGGGAAGCTCTTCATACCCCTGGAGGCCAGGGAATGGGGCAGAAAGTTCCAACTCTCTGATCGCATGGTTGATCACTGGCAACCAGCCCCTATGCTGAAGCTATCTAAGGGTCCACCAAGAGTAACCTCATTCGTATAAACCCAGGGAAGGTTGAAAGGGGATTTTTTATTAATAACAAAAGACAATCCTTTTACCCATACCACTCGGGAAATTCCAAGGGTTTAAGAAGCCCTTGTGCCAGGAGCCAGGGAGAAGACCAAAGATATATTTCTTATTTTATCACAGACCAAATATATATTTCTTATTATATTACAATATCACATACACCAATGGAGGAACAGACAGATTTAATGTGTTTCTTGAAATGCAGAAACACCAAATCTGTCTCCTATGATGTATTCTAGTTAAGAAAGTTAAATTAAACCTATCAAACCTTTAGACCTAACTTTCAATTATGGGAAATTTAGAAGATAGAGAAACAGGCTAACCTTCACAGCAGTGAAGCAATTAGACAAGCCCGGAAAATGGGACTTTCTGCAGAACTATTGGCTCGGGAACTTCCCAAGTCAGGGTCATGATAAAAGGGCCTACGACATTTGGGAGACTACTTGGATTGGAGATCAGGCAATATTAAGAAATTATTGTTTAAGTGTGATCATGTTAACTTGAGTATATTGGGAAACGTTCTTTTTTAAAAAACATATATTGAATGTTTAAAATTTTTAGGGGCACCCAGGTAGCTCAGTCAGTTAAGCGTCTGACTGCAGCTCAGGTCATGATCTCATGGTCGTGAGTTCAAGCCCTGCATCAGGCTCTGTGCTGACAGCCCGGAGCCTGCTCTGTATCTCCCTCTCTCTCTGCCCCTCCCCTGCTCACGCTCTGTCTCTCTGTCAAAAAAAATAAATAAACATTAAAAAAAAATTCTTTAATTTGTTTTAATTCATCAAATACCCCCTCCCCCCCCCCCAAATACTATCTATGTTTACATTAATCCTTTCCCATGTTTACATTTTCGGTGAGCAAAAGCCCTCGAGTCCAATTTTTATCATAAAATCATGGAAACCTAAAAGTTTCATACTGTCAGATTCTGGAACTCAATTAACATTATGAAAATGCTATCTCCATACTGGGTTTTAACCAACACCAACATTCCATGTTTCTGGGCAATGTCATAGCATTGTACCCAGACTCCAAGATGACTCCCAATAATTCCTACCTCCCAGTATTCTCACCCTTGTGTAGTCCCCTCCCACATTGAATATGGCTGGCCTTTGCAACCAATAGTATATTACAGATATGACAGTTGTGGTTTCTGAGGCAAAGTCATAAAAGACATGGAGGGTCTGTCTTGACTCTTTCATGGGTGTCTCACTTGGGGAAGTGGGCCTCTATGTTGTGGGGACACTCCACAGCACAGAGGCAGAGAAAATAGGCCACCTGCCAATTGCCAGCACCAACTTGCCAGCCATGTGAGTTAGCCAGAAAGGCTGGAGATCCTCCAGGAGGGAGATCCTCCAGATCTTGTCAAGTCTTCAAGTGACCCCTCAGGGGACATCCTAACTGGGATTCCACGAGAGCCCCTGAGCCAGAGCAGCCCAGCTACAACAGCTCCCAAATTCCTAAACCATAGAAACTGTGAGATCATAAGTGATTGCTGTTGTTTTAAACTACTAAGTTTTGGGTTAATCAGTTGCTCAGCAAAGAATAACATGAGCAGTGATGGGCAAAAGCACTGAATAGGAAACAGAGCTGAGTTTCAGTTCCTGCTTTCCCATTATTGCTGTGTCACTTTATTCTTTGAGCCTGGTGATTGTCCTAGTCCACTCGGGCTATTATAACAAGAAGACCATGGACTAGGTGGCCTAAGCAACAAACATTAATTTCTTATAGTTCTAGAGGCTGGAAGCCCAAGACCTAGGTGCCAGCAGATCCAGTGTCTGGTGGGAGCCTGCTTCCTGACTTGTAGAGAGCTGCCTTCTTGCTATATGCTCACGTGGTGGAGAAACTAATCCCATCCTGGGGGCCCCATTTTCATAACCTCCTATAAAACTAGTTACCTCACAAAGGTCCTACCTCCTAATAACATCCTCCTTGGGGGTTAGGGCTTCAACATATGAATGGGGGGCGGGGAGCAAATATGCAATTCATAACAGTTATCTTAAAAAAAAATAGCATGAAAATACTACTTGCCTCCCAAGTTTGTTCAAAGGATCAAATGTGCATAAAGCACCTAGTACAGCAGGAGGCATGGGCAAGAAACGTAGTACGTGCCCATTGCTTCTTTAACCACACTATTCCTCATTCTCTCCATTAACATCGGATCTTCTCTGTCCAATGGACCTGAACTGCCCACCTCTGGGGAATGTGTATTTGAAGAGGCTTTATAAACTGTCAAGTATTTCACATATGCTATTATTAGCATTTAAGAGCCTATCTCAGGAGAATCTGCTTAGTGGGGCTTCCTCTATCAGAGGGTCAGATCAGGGGTCCACCAGGAGTCATTGGTGTCATGTGGATGTGGATGGGAAGTCACAGAAAGACTTTTGCCAGCTGCTGACATCAGGCCCACAAGCTATCTATTGCCAAAGAGTTGAGGCTTTATAAGGCTTAAACTCCAAAGTAGAGAAAGGCATGTGACTCCACAGTCAGGAGACACTGAGGTCACTGCATGGACCGAAGACCCAGGGAGGAAGCCAAAATGCCAAAAATGAAAGATCCTTCGTAAGGACGTCCAAGAAACCAGCAGAATTTTGCTGCGTTGGGAAGTCTGTGCCTTGTGTTGAGCTGTCAGGTGTCCCTCAAGCAAGGACTGCGCCCCCCCCCCCCCCGCCCTCACCACCTCCTGGAATAGGAACTGGCCTGGGGGTGCCTGACATAAATCACGCCTGACAGCAGGCGAGGAAATACGTACAGTGGTGAAGAGAAAGAGAGAAAAAAAAAAAAAAAAAAACCACCATGACTTGCTCAAATCATGCCGGCAAATTCCTATTTGTGAAAGTTTCACTGTCCGAAAACTTTGCCTCACAATGGATTTTCCCCCCTCCTCCTTTATTTCGACAAAGCTATGAACGAATACATATTAAGACCAGGCTATGTACATCAGGGAAACTGAACGAGGTATAACTCTATAGACCAATACATATAGATGTTATGTATTTAACACTGGATCAAAAAAGCATGTCACAGAACAAGAACATACAACCATTTTTAATAAACCTCAAAATAAGGAGAACCCACTAGTGATTATTTACAGGTGCATAACCCACAATAATACTACCTTTTTCAAGGTAAAATAGGTGTACCTAGCTGACTCAGTTGGTGAAGCATGTGACTCTTGACCTCAGGGTGGTAAGTTCCAGCCCCACCTTGGGTGTAGATGATCTAGAGAACAAAGGCAAAAGAAATGTAGATAAAATGAAATTTCCTTATAACCTACAGCCCACTGACAGATACTTGAGGCAGGCAGAGAAGGACATTTCTCCAGGAACTTCCAATGGTCTTAATGTGAATGCTTTGCTAGAGGGAAAAATAACCTTACCTTGACAATAGCTAGGCCTCCAGGATCCTGTGGGTCTTTTTTAACATGTGAAAAACCAAAGGTACCTGGGTGGCTCAGTCGGTTAAGTGTCTGACTTCCATTCAGGTCATGATCTCATGGTTCTCTGGGTTTGAGTCCTGTGTTAGGCTCAGAGCCTGGAGCCTGCTTCAGATTCTGTGTTTCCCTCTCTCTCTCTGCCTCTCCTCCATTCATGCTCTGTCTACCCTTTCTCTCAAAAATAAATACACATTAAAAAAAATATATGGAAAGACTTTTGGAAATTTCTCCTGGGCCTTATCTCCCCCAACTCCCAAGTATAAAATCAGTCACTCCTCATAACCCCAGTGCAGCTCTTTCTGCCCAGGGGTCCTGTCCTTGTGCTAGAATAAAAACACCTTTTTGCACCGAAACTGTCTCAAGAATTCTTTCTGGCCGATTGCTCTAAACCCAGCACTTCAAACCACATCATTTTGGCACCCAAATGTGTAGCCTGAGTCTTCTTATCTGAACTCTGAGCTTTGGTACAAACTTGGTGAGTAGTTTGTCTCCTCCCCATTTACTTTCATTTCAGGGGCTTTTCAAGGAGTATGGTCTTGGGACACCTGGGTGGCTCAGTCGGTCAAGTCAGTCCGACTTTGGCTCAGGTCATGATCTTGTGGTCCGTGGGTTCGAGCCCCGCACCAGGCTCTGTGCTGACAGCTCAGAGCCTGGAGCCTACTTCTGATGCTGTGTCTCCCTCTCTCTCTGCCCCTCCCCTGCTCATGCTCTGACTCTCCCTCTCTCAAAAATAAACATTAAAAAAAATTTTTTAAGGAGTATGATCTTCTTGGAACACTTTCATGTTGATTGTTCAGCCTCCAATCCTCTGTCCTGTGTTCACTCTATAAGGAGGAGAAAGCATGCCTTTTAGCTGGAAGTCAGTACCTTGGCTGGAATGGTAATAGACCCAGAAACTTGATGTCCTCTCTTCATTTCTGTCCTTATACAAAGTTGCGTGCCTTGGGCATGGGACAGCCACCTAAGTCACCAAGAGGGCTGCTGATCTTAAGACTCCCATCTGAGGTTTCCTCCTCATTGATCTAACATGATCCCCTCCACATCTCTGGTCTAGCTGCCTCTGGCCATGAACCCTCCATTGGGAGCCGGCTGAAACCAGTACCTGAGTGAATTAAAACCCAACCAGGGAAATTGGCTATAAAGATTACAGGTGTTGGAATGTCACTTAGATCATGATGGATTTCTATCTTTACTGTTTTCCATCAGTGTCCCCTACTGACCAGTTAAGTTACAAAATTGGGTAATTTCCCCTTGTAAAACTCTTCTATTGTTTTCCATGGATTTAAAATAGTGGGTTCTTACCACCTCTACGGCAGGGCAAGGCAAGGCAAGGCACAGTATCTCCATCCAAACACAGGCATCCTTTTGTAGTCTAGAATACAATGGAGAATCAGGAAGGGGGGGCATTGCCAGCAATCCCACCTACAGGATTTTACAGCAGGACGGTGATTAAGGGCAATTTCTTCAAGGGAAGTCTCTGGTTATTTTTTTTAAAAAAAAAATTTAACGTTATTCATTTTTGGTAGGGAGAGACAGAGTGTGAGAGGGGGAGGGGCAGAGAGAGAGGGAGTCACAGAATCAGAAGCAGGCTCCTGGCCCTGAGCTGTCAGCACAGAGCCTGATGTGGGGCTTAAACCCACAAGCTGTGAGATCATGACCTGAGCCAAAGTTGGACACTCAACCAACTGGTGCCCCAGGTCATTTTTGACATCCGGAACCTCTGTGTGGGAGGCCAGTCGGGAGTCAAGGGAGATTTTTGGTAATGGACCTTCTCTAGGCTTCTTTAGTTCCCAAGGACTGTCTTTTGGGACGCCTTTTAACCCACCTGAAACAATTCAGATTGCAAAATTTAAGAAACGACTGATCTCCTGTAGCACTGCTTGGCCTTAGTAGGATCTATCAGTTAGATCTCTTCTGCAGGAAACAGCAAATGGACAGAGATACTCTAGGCCCAGGCCTTCTCTAAATCAGAACCCAGATCTAGGGGCTTCTAGACAGAATGTGTTTGGCCATTTAACAAGGCCAGTAAACTCCCTCCTGATATGTTGGATGATAATGGTCTAAACAGGCCTCTGAATAAACCCAGGTTGCTGAAGGAAACACAGGCTGTCCCTGACAAAGGGGACACTGACTCTCTCTGTCATAGTTCCTCCTCTGAATAGATGTGGGGGTTTCTCCCTCATTCATTTCTCAAGCTAATGGGTATAGTTGGAGTCAACTGTCTTTGGTAAATCTACCTTGGGATGGGGACTTTAAGAAATATTCCCAAGCAGGTGACAAAACTCATTTTGTTTCAGAGAAGTTCTCGGTCTTCTCCAGCCTGACGTGGACTGCATATTTCCACTTCGATGGAAAAAACATGGCATCTGTTCATCTGTCCGAGCTATTGAGGTTTATTTTTTTAAGTTTTTTTCTATATATTTATTTTTGAGAGAAAGAGTGTGAGCACGGGAGGGGCAGAGACAGAGGGAGAGAGAGACTCCTAAGCAGGCTCCACACTGTCAGTGCAGAGCCCAATGAGGGGCTTGAACTCAGGAACCGTGAGATCATGACCTGAGCTGAAATGAAGAGTCAGACACTTTACCAACTGAGCCACCCAGGTGCCCCCAAGCTGATGAGGTTTAGAACCAGGAACCCTCTTTCCCTGCCTTCTGGTGGCACCTCATTACTTCTGCCTTCCCTTCCCCCTCTTCCTGTTTCTGCACCACCTTGGGTGAGGCCTGCACAATTGGAGCCCCACTGGCTCCTCCTCCAATCTTCACTGTCAAGGGCAAAGAGCACCCCCTCAGACTTAACACCACCCACTTCAGATTTTCCCACCAGTGTCCTGGGTAAAATTGACAATGGGGAACAAATTGATTGACTTTTAAGTGGGCCCAGGTGAAACATAGTCCATATGTAAACTAACTTAAGCTTTTTAGTTTAATTAAGATAGATGTGTCTTTAGAATTATAAGCATTAAATATGAAACTTTTATTCTACCAAGGTTTGCTGAAGGTCAAACAAGCTCGTGTTATCTCTGTTGCAATTTAACAAAAGGATGACTTAAAATGATTGTTAATTTTGTCTGTCTCTAAGTTTTCATAGGTAATTGTTAAGACGGTCTTTGGTAACCTAAAACCGTAAAAATTTTTAAATGTTTTTATTTATTTTTGAGAGAGAGAGACAGAGAGAGAGAAGAGACAGAGCATCAGCTTGGGAGGGGCAGAGAGAGGGAGACACAGGATCCTAAGCAAGCTCCAGGCTGTGAACTGAACAGTCAGCACAGAGCCCAATGCAGGGCTTGAACTCACAAACCATGAGACCATGATCTGAGCAGAAGTCTGACACTCAACCAACTGAGCCACCCAGGCACCCCTAAAACCTTAACATTTTGCTTGGATGATAAATTGGGATCGAATTTGTCAGACATCTAGTACTTTTCCAAATATAATGGAGTGCTAAAGCATGGATTACTAAGCACAAGGTTTATCTTCTTTTGACTTTTTTTTTT
This sequence comes from Panthera uncia, assembly GCF_023721935.1. Classification (NCBI taxonomy): domain Eukaryota; kingdom Metazoa; phylum Chordata; class Mammalia; order Carnivora; family Felidae; genus Panthera; species Panthera uncia. The sequence continues at coordinate 149,063,434 of NC_064811.1, forward strand.
TTTTTTTAAGTAGGCTTCAATGCTCAGCACAGAGTCCAATATGGGGCTTGAACTCATAACCCTGAGATCAAGACCTGAGCTGAGATCAAGTGTCACACACTTAACCGGCTGAGCCACCAAAATGCCCCTGCTTTTGACTTCTTACTGCAGAGAACCTAAGGATGTTTGAGTCTGTTGGTGAAAATGCTTTGTGCTTTATTGAAAGATGACACGATAGAGAAACATGTTTTTAAAATTATGGAATGTATTTATAAATTTCAGATCTAAAGAATTCTGGTATAACAGTTCACAATTGATTGCTACTTAGTTTTCACTGGAGGTGCAACTAGGGTTTCTAAGAGTTAAAATTCTGCTAAATGTAACCAAGACTGATAGAAATAAGGGACGCAATTCAACATGTAGAAAGGTAGGAGATGTGCAAGAAAGATCTAAGGCATAAGAATACATTTTTGTCGAAGGTAAAAGAAAGTAATTTTGTCCCAAAAGGAAACTGGTTGTTTGGAAAGAAATGGCTTGGGACGAAATCTGAATGCAAAGGAAAGTTATGGAGGGCTTATGAAGGAAATCTTTGGAAAGGAATTTTATGTGTGGTCAGGATGGACTAAAGTTGAAACGCATGGATTTTAATTTTTGTTTAATGTTTATTTATTTTTGAGAGAGAAAGAGACGGAGCACAAGCAGGGAAGGGGCAGAGAGGGAGACAGAATTCGAAGCAGGGTCCAGGCTCTAAGTCAGCACACAGCCGACCCAGGGCTCAAACTCTTGAGCCATGAGATCATGACCTGAGCCGAAGTCAATCGCTTAACTGACTGAGCCACCCAGGCATCCCGAAATAATGGATTTTAAAAGTACACTGGTATAAGATTGAAAGTCTGCTTTCTCTCTGTTAAAAAGACAAAGTTTTCTTGGATTGTTGGTGTGCTCTTGATAAGAAAATATAAACAACATTTTTCTTTTTTTTATCTGCCCAGGAGACCAGTTTCTATGTTTTGTCTTTATCAGGTCCTTGACTACTTCTCAATGTTGAAGGAGCTCAGTTTTGCTAACTATATAATCCTGCATATTTGCCTTTGGCATCTCTTATTGTTACCTTGGTTAAATAAATAATTGAGTTTTTTTTTTTAATGTTTATTTATTTATTTGGGAAGACAGACAGAAAGACACAGTGGGGAGAGGGGCAGAGAGAGAATCCCAAGCAAGCCCCACACCATCAGCGCTGAGCCTGATTCTGGCCTCTGAACCCATGAACCGTGAGATCATGACCTGAGCTGAAATCAAGAGTCGGATGCTTAACTGGCCACCCAGGAGCCTCTGAATAATTACGTTTTAACTTTTGTAACAGTCTGTAATCCTATTTAGGCATGTGTTTTATAACTTTCTGAAGTTTTTTTAACCAACCTTCTGGAGATTCAAATTGCAAAGGAAGTCTTTTTGACCAATTAGGCTTGTTTATTTGGTATGTTAAGTTACTTGTTTAACTTACAGTTAAATAATAAGCCTTAGGTCATGTTTGGGTAAACGCTGTTAACTATTCTAAAGATTATATGCAATTCCTCAAGTTTAAATGTATTTTGGTATGAGGTCTTCGCTCAATATTCTGATTACTGGAGTGTGTCACAAGTAACTAGATTTCTTTGTCAGCTATATTATTCTGACCTCTCATCAGATCCTTAACCATGTCCATTTTTGAGCCTTCTATCATTTCGATTTATTGTCCTTATTCTCTTGTGAAACGTGTGTCATCTTCAAGGAGATTCATAAATAGGGCTTTGGACAAATACAGGCTTTTTGATCTCTTTGAAATTGGTAAAAATTCACCAAAGAACTAACTAAAAAAGTTGCATCCAAACTGAGTAAGAATTAGTAATGTGGGATTTAATAAAGTAAGGAAGATGATTATAGATTTGAGATTCTTGTTTGATATATTGCTGGTTCTCTAATGTTTGCCCTTCCAGATTAAGGCAACTTTCTCTTAAGATACCTATGATGTACAGAAATATTCATTAGTAAACAAATTGAAGGCTTTGACTTTTCTCTCTACCTGAACCCTCTGCAATTCACAAAGCCTCAGTGAATATTCCTTCTTTCATGGCAATCATAGTTACATGCATAGGTTCAATATGAATCTGCTCTCCTTATAACAGGAAACCATTGGAAATATTTCTCATTTTACCAAGACGTTGATTGGAATGTCCTATTTGAGAGACGTGCATACATAGACTCAGCTATGACCACACAGCTTTAAGGAACTAAAGTTGACTTAATGAAGCATGAAGCCAAGAGAGCCCCTTGGAAATGTTGGCCTAATACCTTGCAGAGTTCCCAGCAGCCTTACCAGGTGAGTAAAGAATGTCACTTCCTGGCAGGTGAGGAACCTCAGGATATTTGGGGACCTCAAGAAGAGGAATTTGCCCAAATCTACAGGTATTGCAGGCATGTCTGATGGAAGAACTTGGCTTGGCTTCTGGTCTAGAGAGGCTACTAAAAGTTCAATTGAAATTCCTTATAAAAAATTCCAGCAAAGCAGATTTTAAAGGATCTATATGATCAATCACTATTCTTTTTCTTTTTTTTTAAGTGGTTTATTTATTTTTGAGAGAGAGAGACAAACAGGGTGTGAGTGGGGGAGGAGCAGAGAGAGAAGGAGACATAGAATCCAAGCAGACTCCAGGCTCTGGGCTGTCAGCACAGAGCCTGTGCTCCAACCCATGAATTTGGAGATCATGACCAGAGTTAAAGTCCGACGCTTAACTGACTGAGGCACCCAGGTGCCGCTGATCAGTTACTATTCTTGCTGAGTCTATGTAAATAATTAGGCCAAATTTGTTAAAACTGGGCTTGTTTTACAAACAAATTAGCCTTGATTTGGCTAACTCTGGAATGAGGGTAATCATAGAGAAAAATTATGTTTCAATAACACATCTTTGTACTTATTAGAGTTGAATACTATTTATTATAAACTAGGCTAGATCCTAAATTCTTCTGGTTTCCTCAAATATTTGACCATGGCTTTCCAACTAAGGTTTCCAATCTTCTTCCATTCACTTGACTTAAAGTCATTAAAAACCAAAACTGCCTTTTTCCTAAAAGCCCTATAAAAATTGACACTGACAACTTAAGGTAAACGTCAGAGAAATAGATCATGTATAGATAATCTTGTTGCTTGTTATTCTGTGGGGATACTAACAAAGACTCCATGGGCATGTGATTATTTGAGCAACTGGAAAATGGGACGTATTCCCCTAACAATTGTATATGAAAAGCCTTTTCTCACTGTAGACCTATCAATAGATGAAGACTATAGTGCTTTACTAAATTATTCACTTGAGGCCCGGTTAATTCATCAATCTCTAAATGAATATGCAAACCATATCCTCCCTAAACCTGACCTAACATCACTAGCAACCCAGCCCGTATAAACCCAGGTGACATGGTTTATTTAAAGGATTGAAACTCTAGTACAGCAGGGGATTTAGCTCCAAAATGGAAAGGCCCCTACCAGATCATATTATGTACCCCCACAGCCATAAAATTAGGACATTCCTCATGGACTCATATATCAAGAATTAAACCTGTACCTTCTGGTGTGAAAATGTTGGGGTTTGGAGCAAATGGTCAAGAAAGAATTCTTGAAATGTCTTTGGTGCAAAAAGGTGATTTTATTAAAGCACAGGGATGGGACCCATGGGCAGAAAGAGCTGCACTGGGGTTGTGACAGGTGACTGATTATACACTTTCAAGTTAGGAAGGGGTTAGAGATAGCATAAAACTCCAAGGTATTTTAGAAATCTTGAGGGGGCTAGCTATTGTTAGAAACAGGTGATTTATCACTATTTAGTAATAACTTAGTCATGAGACTCTTCCTATGTATATCAGGGGGCCATATACTTGGAGGATGATTGCTAGCATATATCTTGGGGGGAGATAAAGGAGGTTTCCAAAAAAATATCTACTTGTTCAAGTAGACTTACAGGATTTTCGACCTAGGGATATTAAGCTAAGATTGCCTTTTGCCCTTAGCAAAAGTGTTAATTAACATCAAGGTGGCTGAGTTCCTAGGGCAAGGTCACTGCCTATCTCAAGGACTTGTCAATGGGCTGGAAGTACAAGAAAATTTCATTTCTTCTTTTGCCTTTGTTTCCCACATCACCTTCCTCACAGGAACCCAGTGTGCCAGCTAACATGCCTTCTTATTCCTGTGAACCTGAGGAAGACCTCAAACTTCTCTTCGAACAAACATGATGGCTGTACCTCTCTTTTTCATTCTCCTTTCCCCAACTTATACTGGCAATTCCTTCTTACAATGGGCCATTCAGAAAGTTCACCAGAGATACTTGAATTACAAACTGGAAAAACCCATCATATTCCCGAGGCATGATGGATTCTCACTCCACCTGAGCCTGGCATCTAAAACTCTTCTCACTGGCAGCCCTGGAGACTCAGACACTGGGTTTGTGATTTGTTCTAACCATTAACCTATATTTTTTCTTTTGCTTCTATAGAAGTGCCACTTATTAACTACCTGATTGCTTGCTAACTAAAACAGTACATGACAGCTAACACCACTTGCTACACAAGTAAGGCCTTAAATGACTCTCAAAGCGGCATTAGATATTTTAACTGCTGCACAAGGTGGAACATGTGCTATCATAAAAACAGAATGTTGTGGGGCGCCTGGGTGGCTCAGTCGGTTGAGCGGCCGACTTCGGCTCGGGTCATGATCTCACGGTCCGTGAGTTCGAGCCCCGTGTCGGGCTCTGTGCTGACAGCTCAGAGCCTGGAGCCTGTTTCAGATTCTGTGTCTCCCTCTCTCTGACCCTCCCCCATTCATGCTCTGTCTCTCTCTGTCTCAAAAATAAATAAATGTTAAAAAAAAAAATTAAAAAAAAAACAAACAGAATGTTGTGCATATATTCCAGATGTCACAAAAATGTAACAGGATTGCTAAAAGATATAAACACTCAAATCAGTACTTTAAACGGTCTCTCGCTTTCTTTTAGTGATTTGTTAAACTCCTGGACTGGACGAAATTTTTGGTCAACCTTCAGAAGTCTTTTTTTCAGGGGGCACCTGGGTGGCTCAGTCAATTAGGCATCCGACTCGATTTCAGCTCAGGTCATGATCTCACGGTCATGATCAAGCCTGGTGCCAGGCTCTGTGCTAAGCATGCAGCCTGCTTAAGATTCTCTCTCCCTCTGCTCCTCTCCCGTACTCTCATTCTCTCTCTCGTTCATTCTCTCTCTCTCTCTCTCTCTCTGTCAAAAAAAAAAAAAAAGTCTTTTAATCAGACTTCTCTTTCTCATAATAATATTAACCTTGTCTTTTCTGGTGTCTCCCTGCCTGGTGCTAAGACTCCTTTACTGCCATAACCTCCAGCCGACAGATGATCCTTTCTCCTCACGGAGGTTCATATGTGTTGTCTACCTTGGATTGGCTCCCTCTGCCTTTGGTAATTCCTAAATATAAATTCCGCAACTGACCAATGTTGACGCATAGGTAGGGACATCTCTACAACTTTATTCAGCCAACGAGGTTACAGAAGATAAGACCTATCTACCCTCAACAACCTTAAAGACTGGGTCAAAATTGTTTAAGGGGGAATGATGTGGAGGACAAAGGCAAAAGAAACATAGATAAAATTAAATTTCCTTATAACCTGCAGCCCATTGACAAATACTTGAGATAGGCAGAGAAGGACATTTCTCCAGGAACTCCCAACTGTCTTAATGCTTTGCTAGAGGGAAAAACAACCTCAGCTTGATAATATCTAGTCCTCCAGGATCCTGTAGGTCGTCTTTAACATATGAAAAACGTTTTGGAAATTCCCTTTGTCTTTACCACCCCCAACTCCCAAGTATGTAATCAGTCACTCCTCACAGCCCTTTTTGCCTGTGGGTCCTTTCCCTGTGCTATAACAAAAACACCTTTTTGCACCAAATTCTTTCTTGGCCTTTGGCTCCAAACCCCAACACTTCAAACCACGTCATAAAGATGACTTAAAAATAATTTTTAAAATATTTACAATAAAGGGGCGCCTGGGTGGCTCAGTCCGTTGAATGTATGACTCTTGATTTTGGCTCAAGTCATGGTCTCACTTATTTTGGCTCATGTCATGATCTCATGGTCATGGGATCCAGCCCTGTGATGGACTCCGTGCTGAACGTGGAGCCTGCTTGGGATTCTCTCTCTGTCTTCCTCTGCCCCTCTCCCCTGCTTGAGCTCTCTCCCTCTCAAAATAAACAAGCAAATAAATAATATTTGTTTGTTTGTTTGTTTCAAAAGGCAAAACAGCGATACATAGTCAATTTTGAATAGGTGTCACCTCTGGAAGTGGGGGGATAGATAGGGAAGGATACAGGTGATACACTTTGGTGACTAGTGTTGTTATTCTTACATTGGATAGCAGTGTTACTTCATTTCATTATCATGGTTCATAACCTGCATGTTTCGCAGATTCTCTCTCAAAATCTACATTTCCTTTATTCACTTTTCCTGTAATCTTAGCTGCAAAAGTGAATACAAACACATTAAAGAATTTTGAAGGGCGCCTGGGTGGTTCAGTCAGTCAAGCGTCTGACTTTGGCTCAGGTCATGATCTCAGGGTACGTGGGTTCGAGCCCTGTGTCAGGCTCTGTGCTGACAGTGCAGAGACGGCTTGGCTCTCTCTCCCTCTATCCCTGCCCCTCTGCTCATGCTGTCTCTGTCTCTTTCAAAATAAATAAATAAATTTTAAAAAAATTTTTAAGAATTTTGAAAAATTAAAAGGGAAAAATTCCTCCATAGTCCTACCCCTTTATTTGTATTTCAGCTCACAGCCTCCTCTCTTTCCCTATGTACATGGCTTCTTTTTTTAACTAGTTGTAATCATACTGTATATACCTCTGCTTCTGCTCTTAACATTGAATTATAAGCAGTTTTCCAAATTTTCTAAAATCTTCAAAATCGTCCTTTTTCATGGCCACATAATGGGATCTCTATAATTCTTCGTGAAAATTCTAAGAACCCTAGTGATTCTGTATGGTATATGTGAGTTTAAAAGAAAATAAGTAATGCTGTTTTATTAGTCTCCTAATGTTGGCATAACAAATTACCACAAACCAGGTACCTTACAACAATAGAAATTTATTCTCTCACAGTTCTGAAGGTCAGAAGTCTGAATCAAGGTGTTGGCAGGACCACTCTCCTTTCCAAGTTTATCTAGGAAAACTTCCTTCATTGTCTCTCTCCTTGCTTCTGCTGACTCTGGCAATCCTGGGATTCATTGGCCTGTAGCTGGTCACTCTACTCTCACCTCTGTCTTCATATCTCCTTGTTCTCTGTCTCTGTGTGTCCTCTCCTCTTCTTGTGAGTACATCACTTATTGGGTTTAAGGTCCATCCTAGTCCATGGGGCGCCTGGGTGGCTCAGTCGGTTAAGCGCCAACTTCAGCTCAGGTCATGATCTCAGGGTTCATGGGTTCGAGCCCCGCATCGGGCTCTGTGCTGACAGCTCAGAGCTTGGAGCCTGCTTCCTGTCCTGTGTCTCTGATCTCTGCCCCTCCCCCACTCATGCTCTGCCTCTCTCTCTCAAAAATAAAATAAACATTAAAAAAAAAAAGTCCATCCTAGTCCAGTATGATCTCAACTTAATTATATCTGCAAAGATCCTACTTGCAAATTAGGTCGCCCTCTGAGGTTCTAGATGGACATGAATTTTGGGAGACACTATTTGACCCGCTCCAGCTGCCTTTTGCAAAAATCTGAAAACAAAAACTGGCTTTTAAATAAGGTGAAAGGGGAAGGGCGCCTGGGTGGCTCAGCTGGTCAAGCATCTGTCTCTTGATTTCTGCTCAGGTCATGATCTCACAGTCTGTGAGTTCGAGCCCCGTGTGGAACTCTGTGCTGGCAGCACGGAGCCTGCCTAATTGGGATTCTCTCTTTCTGTCCCTCCTCTGTACTCTCTCCCTCTCTGTGTCTCAAAATAAATAAATAAACTTTATAAATAAATAATTAAGGCAAAAGGGGCCACAAGCCAACAAATCCAGGTGTACTGGCTGTGGGCTCTTAATCCAAGTTGTAGAGAGTTTGCACTCAAAGAGATCTTGGAGATCTGTGCAAACTTCTCATTTCACCATAAGGAATTTGAGGGGGTTAGTGGTAAGGAGATCTATCCTAGGAGACTCATATTTCTGGTTACATTCAAGGAGGCCATCTCAGGCCAAGGCAACTTGAGCCCAAGAGTATATCTTGGGCCCAGTCTATATCTCAAGGACCTTTCCAAGGTTATATTATTTCTCTACCACCGAGGAACAAATTAGCACACATTTAACACTTCAAACAGCATACATCTATTATCACACAGCTTCTATGGGCTGAATCTGGACTCAACTTTGCTGTCTTCTGCTTCAACCTCTTTCGAAAAGCTGAACTCAAGGTGTTGGCCAAGACTGTGTTCTTATCTGAAGGCTCAGCTGGGGAAGAATCTACTTCTAAGCTCACTGATGTGGTTGTCAGCGGGATTCAATTCCTTTTGGGCTGTTGGGCTGGGGGCCTCTGTTCCTAGCTGGATTGTGGCTGGAGGTGACCCTCAGTTTCTTGCCTTATGAGCCCCTCTACAGATTGGGTGACTTGAAACGAGGAAATGTATTTTCTTATGGTTTTGGAGGCTGGAACTCCAAGATCAAGGTATTAGAAATGTTGGTTTCTTCTGAGACTTCTCTTTGGTTTGCAGACTGTCACCTTCTCACTGTGTCCTCATATGGTCACCTCTTTGTGTGCTTGTCTGGTATCACATTTCCTCTTATAAAGACAACAGTCAGACTGGATTAGGGCCCACCCTAATGGCTTTATTTAATTAATTAATTAATTCATTCATTCATTCATTTATTTTGAGAGAGAGAGAACACATGAGCAGGGGAGGGGCCGAGGGAGAGGGAGAGAGAGAATCTTAAGCAGGCTCCGTGCCCAGTGCAGAACCTGACACAGGGCTCAATCTCATGATCATGAGATCATGACCTGAACTGAAATCAAGAGTCAGATGCTTAACCAACTGAGCCACCCGGATGTCCCGAGGCTTCATTTTAACTCAATCACCTCTTCAAAGAACTTATCTCCAAATACAGTCATACTCTGAGATACTGGGGGTTAGGGAAACTGGGGTTGGGGAGGGACATAATTAAGCCCATAACATAGACCTGACCTTATTTTAGCAGCTTTTACTCTCCTTGGCTCTCACCATCACACTGGTAGCCTCTGAGTGCATCTGACTGAGGATAGTTCCACCAGCAGCCTCAGAGTTCATTGGAGACCCTTCTTTTTTTTTTTTTTTTTTTAATTTTTTTTTTTAACGTTTATTTATTTTTGAGACAGAGAGAGACAGAGCATCAACGGGGGAGGGTCAGAGAGAGGGAGACACAGAATCGGAAACAGGCTCCAGGCTCCGAGCTGTCAGCACAGAGCCCGATGCGGGGCTGGAACTCACAGACCGCGAGATCATGACCTGAGCCAAAGTCGGCTGCTCAACCGACTGAGCCACCCAGGCGCCCCCATTGGAGACCCTTCTTACGGGGGGAAGGTCCAGGGCCCTCAGGGATTGCTGTGTTCCCATGTCTTGCCACCGACCCAGTTTCCTTACTCTGGGGCTCAACCTCAGCATCTGGAGCCCACAATGGATGTTTCTGGACAGCTGTTTTTCCCTAATCCATAAATTCTTCTCACTCCTCAAAGCCCTCTAACCCCACACCCTGGCCCTCCCTGAAATGTGCCTCAATCCCCTTTCCTAAATGCTGAGACATAAACTCCACTCCTTGACCTACCAGTGGCCCTCACACTCAACAGGTTTGTGGACGTATCTCATCAAGAACAAACCACCACTGATTCTGCTCCTTGGAGCAGATTCTTCACTAGAATTCCACAAAGATACACTATCCTGGTTGTCCTTCTCTAGCTGCTTCTCTTCATTTTTCCTCTTGATTCCTCCTTGTATCCCTGACCTCCTAACCTTGGAGACTCTTCAAGTTCACTCCCAGGACTTGTTTTTTGGGGCTATTCTTTCCACTTTGGTAAATTCAATCAGTCTATGGCATTAGACACCATCTATACACTGCTCACTTGCAAATCTTGACCCTCAGTTTGGTGGCTGTGAACTCCAGACTCAGCTCTCTATACAACATCTCAGCTTGAACATTTAATAAGGTATCTCATTCTGGACATGTCCAAAAGTAAGCTCCTGATCTCCACCTTCCCCCCCAAACTTCCTCTTATGAAGTCTTCCCCACCTAACTTTATAGCATCTTCCAGCTTTTTTTTTTTAATTTTTTTGAATGTTTATTTATTTTTGAGAGAGAGAGAGAGACAGAGCATGAGCGGGAGAAGGGCAGAGAGAAAGGGAGACACAGAATCTGAAGCAGGCTCCAGGCTCCGAGCTGTCAGCACAGAGCCCAACTTGTCAGCACAGAGCCCGACGTGGGACTTGAACTCACAAGCCCTGAGATCATGACCTGAGCCGAAGTCGGATGCCCAACCGACTGAGCCACCCAAGAACCCCAACATCTTCCAGCTTTTTAAGCCAAAAAATCTTGCAGTCATCCGTGACTTCTCTTTTTCTCTCATAGCCCACATAAAATCCATCCAAAGTCTTGGGGGCTCTGCCTTGAGAATATTTCCACTTCTCACCACCTCCCCCCACAACCACCCTGATTCAAGGCACTGTCTCTCCCACTTAACTAGCCTCCCTGCTTCTGTCCCTCCTCCCCTTCAATCACTCTCAACACAGCGGCCAGATATGCCTGTTGAAACCTAAGTCAAATCACAGCACTTCTGTGTCAAAACCCACCAGTAGTTTGCATAACACTCAAAGTAAAAGCCAAGGTGCAGGAAGTAGAATGGGAGCTGCCAGGAACTGGGTGAAGGGGGAGGGGGACGTAGTGTTTCATGAGTACAGAGTTTCAGTTTGGGATGATTGAAAGTTCTGGAGGTGGATGGTGGTGCTGGTTGCCCAGCGATCTAACAAAAGATAGATAGCCTAAAAAGAAAAAAAGGCAAGGCCCTACACATTCTGACTCTCTTTTATTTTCCTGACTTTATCTCCTACCATTTCCCATCTCATACATTCCACTTTGCTCACATAGACCTCCTGACTGTTCTCCAAACACACAGGGCATTCACCACATTTTGCCCTCATTAATCTCTCCGTCAAAAATGCTCTTCCCTGGGGCGCTTGGCTGGCTCAGTCAGCAGAGCATGAGACTCTTGATCTCGGGGTTGTAAGTCGGAGCCCCACATTGGGCATAGAGATTACTTAAAAATAAAATCTTAAGGAAAAATGCTTTCCCCCAAATATGTGGATGGCTCAACTTCCCACCTCCTCATCCTCTCGTGGGGAGACAACATTTCCACACCATCCTATCTAAAATTGCAAGCCACACCCTGCACTCCATTGGTACTTACCATCCACCTTTTCTGTTTTATTTTTCTCCATCGCTTATCATCAAGGGACACAATATATCATTATTTATTTGTATTTTTTAGTTTCTGTCTTCTACCGCTGCAGCGTGAGTTTTGCGGGCTTGAGATTTTGGTCTGCTTTCACTTACTCCTGCACCCCCAGCTCCTAGAACAGTGCCTGGCACATAGCAGGTGCCCAATAAAATGTTTGATTTCATATTTATGGTGGCCTTGGCAATATTTTTTAAACCAGAAATATTATAAATTCATGAAAAACTTACGGTCTTTCTCCGCAAATCTTCTGTAAACAGTAACAAAAGTGAGATCATGAAAGCTATATAGAAACAAAGGGAAATGTTTATGATCAAAATGGTGGCTACGCACATTATGACTGCAAGGATCTAGAACATGAATCCACGTGGGCAAGAGTGGAAAGAAAGGTGTAAAATGAGAAATGTTGTTAGACTAATGGGAGTACATTTTTCCTCAAAAAAACCAAATGGCATTATTATTAATGAGGATATTCAGAACCTATCATGTGCCAGATCACATTCGAAGCAAATGACACATGTTGCCTCATTCAATCTTTGCAAAAATAAGCTCTAGGCTATGGTTGTGAGAAGTTAAGTAACTTGGTCAGGATTGCACATGTGGAGGCAGAAGCCAAGCCAAACTCCTGTCTGACTCATGTCAAAATATTAACCAACTCCTGTGTGAGTCACATTTTCTGTATGTCAATACAGCCACAACAATGCCGTATAACAAACCACCCCAAACCTGGGTGACTTGTCACGACTATTTGGTCTCCTGCTTACTGGTTTTCAGGTTGACTACTTTGGCAGGTCTAGACCTGGCAATCCAGAAGTTTCTGCTGGGCGACTTGTTTCAAGGAGCAGGCTGCACTTGTTGTTCAGGTAACCTCCATGTTCATTCGGAGGCCCCTGTGGAAGAGGCAGAGACTCCCAGGGGCATGTTCTTTATCAGGGTCTTACTCTCCTGGAGGTCCTTCTCGTGTGCACACCGCGCCCTTTCCGACCTGTGTCCTTTCACTCAGAGCAGTGCTCCTTTGCCTTTTGTGAGGACCTAAGTACTACACTGGTCTTCGAAATTTCAAACGCAAAGCTGTTAAATATCTGAAAGCCATGTGGTCTCTTGAAGAGAGAGCCAAAGTAAGACCCGAACTGATGATCTAGTCCTACCATTCACCAGGCAGGAGGTTATGGGCCACACTGAGAAAACCTCTAGATTTTCCTTCTCAGTCTAAAAATAGAAACCATGTGGATAATATTCAAAATATTTAGTGACCAACATGGTGCCTGGAGGTTTCCTGCTGTGCTAGTTGTTAACTCTTTAGTACTCGTTAGTTTAAAGCATTCCAAACAGGCCTTGAAACCTGGGGAGGCACTCGGGGACCCTTCACCACTACAATTTATGTCGCTGTTTTATGACCAGTAAGGGCACACCACTCTATCCAAACTGACTGTCATCCCTGGAGATCAAATGTCTCCGCCTTGCCATAATGACAAAGAAGTGTTCATCGGGAAATTATGGAACCAAGGTGAGCGAGGTGCCATCATAAGAGGAAAATCCTGCAGATCCCCAAGGCACTACCCGGTCAGATAGCCTTCAAGACTGCAAAATGCTGCCCAAAAGAAAGTCTCCAGCACTTGAGGCAGAACCTCTGATAACAGTTTTCCTTCTCTGCCATAATTTTGCCTTTTGGGATGCAAAGCAGAAATTACTACTATCTGCAGCCTGTAGGACAAACACAGTTCACAATCGTTTTTGTTTGGTCCCATCTGGTATTGGTTCCTCATTTGAGCCAGCATTTAAAGCTGGAGGATTCCTCTAAAAATTCAGATTTCTCTCACTCTCATGGGCAAAGCAGTTAGCCACACAGCCCAAAGCAGTCAGCACCATATTCTGGGTAAACTGTGCCTCTCCCCCCCACCTCCCCAACTAAAATTTGGGGGCTCTTCCTTTTTCGCCTGGTTGCATCCAAGAAGGGGGGGGTGGGGTCACCAGCAGCTCTGCTGTAGCCGCATGAGAAAAGTCAGCTAGGGTTGTCGTTCTTGCCTCATCTGCTCATACCAGCACGGTCTGATCCAGAAATACAGCCTCCACGTATGCCTCTGGTGTTTCTGTCAGTATGCAAAGGATAGAGGCTCCCTTAAGTTGGGCTAAGTGAACTGCCTTCAGTGAGTCATCCAAGATTTCTACCTTAATGCTGATACCTCTTTGTACATAAAATAAAAATCTTCAATTTAAAAAAAAAATAAATAAAATAGTAAAAATATAAAAATCCAGATTTCTTCTTTTTTTTTTAATTCTGTTTATTTATTTTACATAATGTCTACACCCAATGTGGGGCTTGAATGCATGACCCAGAGATCAAGAGTCCTAGGCTCTGCCCACTGAGCTAGCCAGGCACCCCTAAAACTCCAGATTTCTACTTCTATCAAATAAACCAGAAGATACAGCAACATTCTGTTGGCATCCCCTGCATGGCAAGAATCTGCTAGAACTGAGTAGAAGTTATCCCTTTACGTAAGGCCTATGTGCTCCATGGTTCTCCTCTCTTCACCATTCCCCAAGCTTCTCCCTAATACTAAGACACACAAAAATTACCATTCATCATAATGAACTTTTTTCCCTGATAATAGAGAAATATTTCTCTGGGCAAGACTCTCAAAAATGGGGAAAGGAACTCAGAGCTGCCAACTCCAGGAAGCCTCTGATGGACTCTGACATGACAAAAGCAGTGTGTGAAGGATGGAGTGGGCCCACGGAGCCGTTTTGTACCATTGTGCAATTCGTCTCATTGCCTCTGTGAATGGTGCCCCCTAAGGTTGTGCAGTGAGCAATCTGCACAGCTGTTCAGTACATTCTGGAGGCATGAGAAAGGTACAGATATGGCACAGACTGGTGAGAATAGGGCAGGCAGGGTATGGCCCCAAATGGGGTGGGAGAGCACACTAAGTCCACAGAAGGAGCCCTTTCAGCTTTACTAAAAGAGAGAAGAGAAATGACGAAGGCTTGGGATTGATTATGATGGCAGACCTCAGAAGAACATGGACACACTTAACTCTTCCTGCTTTCACCTTCAGGAAAGTACATGATCCCCAAAGGCGAGAACACAAAGCAAACATGAGGAGGCCTCTGAAGTCCAAGGTTAGCAATATGCACCTTGCCCTTGTCAGATGGGCTGGAAGCTGGGACTTACAGAGGATTCCCATCTCAGGGGCAAACAAGGCATAACTGACCTCTCTAGATTTGGTCTCAACTTGATATTTTTTATTGTAGTAAACAAGAAGTTTCTAGACACTAAGAGACAGAGACTAGACAAAATATTTTGTGTTCCCTTTATTTCCTCACCACTGGGCGGCCCTCCCTTAGCCACGGGACCTTTGATGGGTCCTGCAGCCAAGTCTGGGAAAGCCACCAGGTAGTGGCTTTAAGCCTCCTTTTCCCTCCCCTAGGGATGAATGTGGGCTCACAAGACCCGCGATCACAAGTCACTTACTTCATTTATAATAATGAGGGGCAAGTGCTTTGATTTTTTCTAAACGCAAACTGCAACATTAAAAAGCAAGCCTACTTTATAGACTCAAAATGTTCTGCAGGTTCAAGACTTTCTCCTTTCTCTACCTGGCACATTTTCTGAGAGAAGGGCATATAAACCTTCGTGAGCGGTCAAGACTAGACTATGGCCCCAGCTTAGTTCCACCTGCTCCCCAGAGTATAATGAATTTATTGCCCAGTGAGTGCCAAGGCCTCTTGAGACTGGCTGAGGGGCTGAGAGGGCAAGACTAGGTATGAATTTAGCAGGAGGGGTCTGGGAAGAAGGACTGAAGCTGGAGGCTGCCATGAGCTGCACTGAGATGCCCATGTGTAAGGTCAAAAACAGGGTCCAGAAAAGGGGCAGAGATGAGCCTCTCCCTCCTGGGGCTCCCCAGGATGCTTACCACCAAATAACCACAAGGCAGCCGGCAAGGTGACTACAGAGAACTGAGAACTGACTCCAGCAGCTGCAGGAGAGGGAGAGTGCACTTCCCGCCACGGTGATCAATAAACACTTCAGGGGAAAGATGCATTTATTCTTAGCCTGGAACTCCAAGGTGGAAGAGGAGAGAGGGAGAGCATATAAAGCACAGGGCACCGCAAAAACAAATTTCACAAGGCTGCAGAGTCTATTATTACCTCTTCCGGGTGCTTAACCCCCTCCCACAGGTCCAACATTCTGGCCACATCCAGCCGTCTTCAGGGATGTGCCCGCCATGTCCTTCCTCCCCAAGTGTTCATGCTGATTCCTGGCTTAGAAGGATCTGAGGCATTTGCTCCCCACTCTTCCTCCTGTTGAAATTCTACTGTCTTTAGAGGTCTGAATTCAGAGGTCTTTGGTGAAGCCTTCCCTGATTCTCCAAGTCACAATTCCAATTATGCCTTCTTTCTCCCCATCCTTTGTCTGACGGTGTGTGTGTATTTGTGTGTGTGTGTGTGTGTGCGCGCACATGCATGTGTGGAGTGTGTGTCTCTGTATGTGTGCTGAAGTGTGACTCATGTGGTTCCCCAGGTAGAATACCCCCCTGGGCTGGGCACTGGGGGTCCCTCTGCTTTCTGCACCACCCCCCACAACCCCACTCAGTTGGCCTTGATTACAGCTCCTGACTGATTTGCTGAATCCTGGCCAGATGAACTCCGTCTGTATCCTGGTTTTACTGCTGACTGACTATGGGTGCTTGAACAGATTACCTCAATCCCCGTGCCTCAGTTTCCTCATCCATTAAGAGGTCTTATAAGGTTGATGTAAAGAATGAATGACATTGTACACTGAAAGTAGCATAATGACTATTACTACCATTTATACTTATTTGTTATGTATATATCACATATATTTTTAAATCTCTCTTTGAGAATTCCAAGATCCTTTTCACCTTGAGTCCAGAGATAAGAATTTCCTTCAATGACTGAAAATGAGCAAAAGAGACTGACTTGTCCTTGAGCTCACAGCGACCTGGGACTATTCTGGAAAGACAAAGGAATTCCTGTCATCCTCTTTGCAGCTCAAACCATGGGTCAGGCTTCTAGAAATCCATCAATATTTAGGACGGGGCTTTTGTGACACCCAACTTTCCCTAGCTGGTCAACATTTTTATAAATAAATGAACACTATTGTTCACAATAATAACGAAGGTGAGAGACAGTGGCTTCGTTATGTTACCCTAATGTGGAGAAGAGAGAAGTCAGGTGATTTAATGAAGAGTCTGAACATTAGAAAACTGAGAAAAAAGACTCTTGCCCTTAGGAAAACTATCTGTAACTTCACTGCTCCCAGAGGAAGTAGCACTTCGGTCCTAGTGGGGAGTGCTATCCTCATTCCACCCCCAGCTGCTGTACTCTTCCAGGGTTGGGTCCATTCTAGAGGCTCTGTTTTTAGGAAGATAGGGGCAAATGGTAGAGACCCAGCCAGAATGATATCAGGTCTGGGAACTGTATCCCAGGAGCATGAGCTAATGGAACTAAAGCCATTTGGCTCTACACCAAAGGATATGGCAGCCTTGCCTGGGCAGAAAGTGATATTTGAAGCTGAGGAGTAGGGAAGGTAGGGTGGAGATCCAACTTCATGTCAGGAAATTCCACAATCAGAGAGGATTTGTGAGGTTGCAAGGATTCCAGCATCCCATATGTGCAAGCACTGGGCCAGGGATCACTGGCTTGGGTTCACCTTATGTATGGAAAGTGCTATGTAAACTTTTGACAAGCTATGTGTGGGATATTGTTGATCTCTTTGGGGCACATAGATGGCTCAGTTGGTTAAGTGACTGACTCTTGGTTTCAGTTCAGGTCATGATCTCAGGGTTCGTGAGTTCGAGCCCTGCACTGATGATCTCAGGGTTCGTGAGTTCGAGCCCTGCACTGGGCTCTATGCTGACATCGGGCTCTATGCTTGCTTGGGATTGCCCCCCCCACCCCCCCTGCTCCTCCTGTATGCTCTCTCTCAAAAATAAATAAATAAACTTAAGAAAGAAAGAAAGAAAGAAAGAAAGAAAGAAAGAAAGAAAAGTTGATCTCTTTGAGAGCAGAGAGCCTGTCAAGACACAATCTTATCCCCAGTATCCAGTACAGTACCTGGCACATACAATCAGGTTTGAGGTACCTTTCAGTTTTAAGATTATTTAGATTCTTTCAAGAACTATAACAAAATAATAATGCTACTGAGAGAGACCTTCTCACCAAAGAGGGTCTACTTATGTGTGTATATAAATATCCACTAAACACCCTTTCTTCACTCATGCAGGGAACAAGAGGTGGGCGGTGACCGCAATCATGTTTTTGAGCTGGTCACAACACTTCTGAATATTCCAGAACTAGCCAATGATTTCTCAGTAATACATCCCAAGAAAAGTACCTGAGGGTAGACTCTTTGCTTAAAGAGCAATGCTGAGGAGGTTTTTTGTGATTCTCTTCCTGCCACTAATTAGCTTTTACTATTGAACTCTGTGCAAAATATTACGATCACCCCCTGCATAATTACCAACTCCCAAACCACAGAAACATTCCAGAACGGGAGCCAGGAGAAAAAGACTGGGAACGAGATGTCGAGTCTCATCACAGTGAGCATCTATGGGAGCCGGGACTTAGCTAGAAGCTTCACCTGGTGTTATGGGCTAAATGTGTCCCCACAAAATTCATATGTGGAATGAATGAATGAAAATACAGTACTTCAGAATGTGATTGTATTTGGGAGATAGGGTCTTGAAGGAGGTGATCTAGTTAAAATGAGGTCATTAGGGTGAGCCCTGATCCAAGATGGCCAGTGTCCTTATAATCCCAGGAAATTGGAAACTGAGAAACCTCAGTGGTGCTCAAGACCACAAGAGGACAGAGAGAGAACATGGCCATCACAAGCCAAGGAGGGGGATCTCAGGGCAAACCAAACCTGCTGACATCTTGACCTCAGACTTCTAGCTTCCAGAACTGTGAGAAAAGTAATTTCTGCTCTTTAAGCTCCCCAATCTGCAGTACACTGCTATGGTAGCCCTAGCAAACCATTTGTACCTGGGATATTTCGTTTCACCCTTAGAACTACTCAACTTATTTTCTTTATTTTGCAGAAGAAATCTCTCAGAAAAGTCACTTAATTTTCCCCAATTCTTACAGTGGGTGAGTGGCAGAGCCAGGATTTTGTATCAGGTTTGTGGGTTGCAAAACCCACATTGTCTCTATCGCATCAAGTTGTCTAGTAAAATTAATGTTTTACTGAAAACACTCTACAACCAGTCCTGTAACCAGACCAATCAAAGCAAGATGCTCCGGTGGAAGGGATTTCTTGCCGGTACCATAGGGACATTGGGCTCTCCTCAACTTGACCTCCTGGACGCGCTCTGCCACCACCCATGGCAAAGGTCACGTGCACCCGCAGAGCTGAGGACAACCTGACAGGAGAAGCTCTGTGGGCTCCTCTCATGGTATTAGAGCCACGTGGTGTCCAACAGGACCTGATGGGAAGCAAGTTGGGAGAGGGGAAGGCTCCTTTGTACTCTCTCAAAGAGACATTATTCTACAAACCCTGACCTCAGCCCCCTTCTCTGATGGATAGCAGAGTCAGGCCCCTTCCCTACCAATTAGGATGATGACCACCACCTACAACTTCTGTCTCCCAAGCACTATGCTAGGCACTTGGCATCCGTATTATGAGGTGAATACTATCCCCTATTACAGAGCGCACAGAGGATGTAACTGAGGCTTAGAAAGCTGAGTAGCTTGCCCAAGGAGGCACTGACTAGAAAGGCACAGAGCCCACGTCACAGTTTCCAAAAACTTGTCCTTCCTCTCCACCACCCTGCCTCATGCTGACAGAAACCAAAGGGCATGTGGAGACACACTTATGCTCCCATGAGTGCTGGTCCCAAGACCCCTAAGAAGACACACTCAAAAGCCCACAGAAGCCTCTTCTTGTAGCCTCACCACAAGAGACAGGAGACCTCCACAGATGGCGACCTCATCATCCACCTAATAAAGTGGGAATTCAGCCAGGAGGAGACCAAAGGTGGTTTATAGACAGCACGTTCCCACCAAGCCGTATCCCTAGCTTCTAGCACCCTGTGTCTCTCTGCCCCATGCCCTTGACCCACACTGCAGGAGACAGCCATGAGGGCGGGGAAGCAGCCAGCATCCACACTATAATCTTTGTGTTTGTTAACTCCGGCTCTGGAAACACCAGCACAATGATGATCCCTATCAGGTGAATGCCTACATCCTGTTTGTTGACATCTGGGTCAAGGGGTGCCATCATCTGTGTGTGTCCGGAAGAATGGACAGCGGATTCACATTCACAGTGCCGCCCAGGAACTCGGGTGCTTATCTGTTCTACCTCGGATAGTTTCATGTCTGTGTTATTTCTCTACATCTTATCCTCCTCAAGCCCCAATTAAGGGGTTAAGCTAAATCATCTCAGAAGATAAATACATACACAAATACATATACATATACATATACATATACATATACATATACATACACATATACGTGTACATGTACATATATCTCAGTAGATCATCAAAGCACCAGAGTTTTGGGATTTCATTCCCTGGATTTCATCTCTATCCCAGTCTGGCTGTACCAAGCTCTTTATTATTAGCCAGGATTATATATATATATATATATAGAGAGAGAGAGAGAGAGAGAGAGATAGAGATAAAAAGGAGATTTACCCTAGGAGTTGGTTCATGCAGTTATGAAGGCCAAAAAGTCTCACAATCTGCTATAAGCTGGATACCCAGGAAATCCTGTGGTATAATTCAGTCCATGTGCAAAAGCCTGAGAACCAGGGGAGCGAGCCTGCAGTATAATTCCTAGTCTGTGGTCAAAGGCCCAAGAATCAAGGAGCTACTGGTATAAGTCCAGGAGTCCAAAGAGTAAGAACCAGTAGCTCCGATGTCTGAGGGCAGGAGAAGATGGTCATCCCGGCTCAACAAGAAAGAAAATATTTACCCTACCTTTGCCTTTTTCTATTTGGGCCCCCAGTGGATTAGATGATACCCACTTGCATTGATGAGGGCTGATCTCCACTCAGTCAACTGAATCAAATGCTAACTGTCTCCAGAAACACCCTCACAGACACACCCAGAAATAATGTTTTGCCAGTTACCTGGACATCCCTCAGGACAGTCCAATTAACACATAAAATTAACCATCACACTCCTAGATAAGAATCAGAGTCAAACTTTATAATCCATACATTTATCCCTTTACTCAATCATTCAACCAACATCTACTAAGTGCTTTCTGTGAGCCACCCGTTGGAATAGCTACAGAAAATCATCGGAAAAGAGTAAAATAGCACTTGGTAACCTGGCTTACCAGACCCCAAAAAATATGCAGCCTCTAGATAAAAACCACAGCCATGGTGTTTTTTGTTGGGGGGCTGACTGATTAACATCTGTTTCTCCACTTAGGTCCTAAGTTATGCACAAGTCATGCTTGCCACTCAATGCCCAATGCCCAGTACAGTGCCTGGCTCATGGTAGGCACAATAAATACATAATAAACAGTGCAAGCCTGAAGAATACATTATTTTTATACTAATACAAACATGAATATGAAATTACAGATGCAAGTCAAATTTTACATGCATTTTTTTAAAATATTTTTTTTAACATTTATTTATTTTTGAGACAGAGAGAGACAAAGCATGAATGGGGGAGGGTCAGGGAGAGAGAGACACAGAATCTGAAACAGGCTCCAGGCTCTGAGCTGTCAGCACAGACCCCGACACGGAGCTCGAACTCATGGACCGCGAGATCATGACCTGAGCCGAAGTCGGCTGCTTAACTAACTGAGCCACCCAGGCGCCCCTACATGCATTTTTAAGATGAAAATTTTGGGGCAAAAGTGATGGAGGCACGGACAGGTGGAGCATAGAGTTTTTTTTAGGGCAGCAAAACTCCTCTGTGTAATGGTGGATACATGTCATTGTAAATTTGCCCAAAACCATAAAATGTACAAAGTCAAAAGTAAACCCTAATGTAAATCCTGGAATCTGGGTGATAATGATGTGTCAATGTAGATTCATCGATTGTAACAAATGTACCACTCCGGGGGAGGTGTTGATAGTAGGGGAGGCTGTGCATGTGTGGGAGCAGGGGGTATATGGGAAATGTCTCTATCCTCCTCTCAATTCAGCTGTGAACCCAAAATGGCTCTAAAACACAAACACAAAAAAACTTCCGGGCAAGTCTGTGGTCTGGGTAGTTGTGTCTAGAACATGTTCCCTCTCCCAGGAGAGTTTCTGGAGCACCAGCAAAGCCATTATACCAACTGGGAAGGACTTGCACCCCTACCCTCACCCACAGCCCAGTGGCTGGGCCCCCTGCTAGCCATCTCATCCTCTCTGCCCTCTCCACAGCCAGACCCCAGAACTGGGAGATCAGCACAACACTGGGTTTCCAGGCACATACAATCCCACCAGCAATCCTGCCCTGATGCAGTTAGTTCAACTGAGCAAGTTTGGAATTTCCTAAAGGAACTTTTGCAGAGAAGTGAAATTGAAAAGATAGCGTGAGACTGGTCCCAGAGCTCTAACTGGTACAGGACCTCCAGAGGCCAGGTTGGGGTAGATAAGCCTTGAGGAACTTCAGAGAATGGGGAGGCTGCTGTGCATGAGGAGAGAGGGAAGAAATGAGTTGTTTGGCCACTGAAAGAAAAGGGGAGAGATATGTAAAGGAGCAAGAGAGCCCAAAAGATGGAGAGGTGGGGACTAAATGGAACCCAGCACAGGTGGGGTCACTAAAGAACATTATCTGAAAGGAGATGCCTCATGTTCTGGACGCCCTTCTGCAAAGTAATGTTTACTTATTTTTGACAGAGAGAGAGACAAAACATGAGCAGAGGTGGGGCAGAGAGAGAGGGAGACACAGAATCCGAAGCAGGCTCCAGGCTCTGAGCTGTCAGCACAGAGCCCGACATGGGGCTCGGGCCCACAAATCGTGAGATCATGACCTGAGCTGCAGTTGGGTGCTTAACCGACTGAGCCACCCAGGAGCCCCTCTTCGGCCAAGTGAAACCCTCCTCCACCTCTTGGCCACCTCCGGCCCACCTCACTGCGCACTCCCAAATCTCCAGGAGGGTCTACGAAACTCCCCAAGATTTGGGCAGATGTGTATGAAAATCAAGCATGGCGTGGAGTTCTATGTCCTCAGAAAGCAAACACACCCCTCCCCCAGTGTGCTTCCTCCACCCACAATAGGCAAACATGAAAGGGACAGCTTTAAACATCCAAAGGGCCATGAAAATGGAAGGTTTCCATCCATATTACCTGGCTTTAAAGAAAGGGGAAGCCCCCAGTTGAAAACCTAAAGCAAAAGCACCAAAATAGAAAAGCATAAAAGGAACAAGTTGACAGAACACAGATGTTTTTGCTTTGACTGACTCAGGTTAATCTTAGATACACAGACCATGCTTCCCCTCCTGTCCCATGGTCTTGAGCTGATGTGCTGGTTCACCGTGAAGGCTGGCTTCAGGCTTGAGGAAAGACTGTCCTCCTGCCCTAGGCTACCTGACCCACATCTGGCTCAGTGCTACAAGCACCCTCTGATGACGAGTCTGGTCACGTTACAACCCTGCCTCCTACATGTCAACTCCCCTCTGTTGGCGGGAGGCTCCATTCTTTTACAGATTCACAGCCCATAAGTCCAGATGACCTTCCAGGAAGCTCCTTTCCAGGACCGAAGGCCATGTCTGGCTGAGTGAAAGGCAGCAAACGGAGTTTGGAGTAAGCTGTACCCTGCCTCCATTGAATGTCCAACGCCTTCTCAGCCCTTGGTACAAAATTCACCAACTTCCCCCACCTGATCCATGACTGATCTACCACTTCCCTTCACACACACAAATGAGATGATTAACAATTAAGAAATGCTTTCTACGTTTAGTCACAAACACACACATCAATTAGAGGAGGTCTTCTCATCCACACATAACTCTAGATAAACAAACAAGGATGAAAAGCGCACACGCGTAAACATCTGGAGGAAACAAAGGATTTCATGCCTTATCATGGATCTCTAAAATCTGAAGGCCTTCTCAAGCAAATGCAGAATTTATGAAAAATAAAAACACTTCTTTAAAGGTTAGTTAATTTTTGAAAATTGCTCACCGGCTATCGATAGCAAATGAGCCAATGTTTCTAAATTGATAGAGAAATTAGACCATTCTCCATGGCCCATCTCAGTGATATTAAAATGAGCCCGAGCAACGAGTATGCATTTAAATGGGAACAGTTTACTCTTCTCCTTCCCTTCATTTGGATTATGGCCGATGATTGAGAAACTCTAAATTGGGGTGTGTCCCTATTGTCACTCTTCCTATTGGACAGTGAGTATTCACTGCGGGTGGCATAGGGCTGCCTTTTCACAGAGACCTAAGTCAGTAAGTCTGCCCGGAGGGGAAATTTAGCACCTAAGACAAAAATGCCCTGAAACATTCCATGAGAGCCCAAAGTCTGAGACCCGAAGTAGACTCATCAATTCTCCTACCTCAGACCCTCTTTGCGAGCTTCTCAGCAGCCTTGGAGTAGGTCCAGGGGACCATGTGGCGCCGAAGGTGATGACTATAATCTCAGAAAACGAGACAGGAAGAAACCGGACTGAGTCAGGAGGCTTAGCTGCTTACGCGCATGTGACTTTGGAAAATTGCCCAGCCTTTCCTTGGTTTTGTCATCCGGAAAAAGCCTACCTCACAGGGCTGCTAAGAGGCTCCAAGTAGAAAACGTTGAGGGTGAGAATATGTTGTAAACTGTAAGAAGCCATATGAGTGCAAACATGCTTACGTGTATTGCCAGTGCTTTGATTTGGAGCAGGCTGTTTACTGAGCTTGCTCTGTGCTGGGCACTCAACGCTGTACAGGTACTAGCTCCCTACCATGGATGGAATTGTGTCCCCCCAAATTTCATACGTTGAAGCCCTAATCCCCAGTGGCACAGTATTTGGAGATGGAGCCTTTGGGAAGTAATTAGCTTTAGATGAGGTCACTCCTGAAGTAAGAAGAGACACTAGTGAGGTTGCCTCTTGTCTCTCTCCACCTGTCCTCACAGAGGAAAGGCCATGTGAGGACACAGCAAGAAGGCAAAAGCATGTGCAACCTACTGAGAAAGCCCTCACCAGACACCAACCCTGCAGGCACCTTGAGCTTGGACTTTCAGCCTCCAGAACTGTGAGAAGCAAAGTCCTGTTCTTTAAGCCACCCTGTCTATCGTGTTTTGTTATGGCAGCTCAAGCTGACTAAGACATTCCCTTGATCTCCTAACAACCCTGAGATCACCTCTATCATCACTGCCATTCTACAGATGAGGGAAAAGGAACCTAGAGAATTGAATAAACTTGTCCAAGGCCAAGGCCACCAACTGGGAAGTGGTGGAACCAGGATTATGAATTCATGGCAGAGACTACCCGGAGCTCACCAAAACCATTTCTTCTTCCTGGGCACACAGCTAAACCATGTTTCCCAGCCTTGGTACCGGGAGAGTTCTCCTCAGTGGAATGTATGTGAAAGCATTGTATACTGCTCATAAGCCAGGGTGGTGTAGAGGACATGGACATTTCCACCATTTTCTCCCTTTCCTTTGGCAGGGAACTCAGAGTCCATGTGTAGGAGATGGCCCTGCGACAAGAAGGGAGCAGCCTGGGTCCCTCAGTGACATCATGAAGGAGAGCACCTTCCCCCAACCAACCCTCACTGGTCTCCAACTGTAATAGGAGATGAACTAATGTTAGAAGAAGAAGAAGAAGAAGAAGAAGAAGAAGAAGAAGAAAAAGAAGAGGAAGAGGAAGAGGAAGACAGGGAAGAAGGGGAAGAAAGAGAAAGAGAGAAAGAGGAAGAAAGAAAGAAAGAAAGAAAGAAAGAAAGAAAAGAATGAAAGAAGGAAGAAAGTGAAAAAAGAAAAAGAAAGAAAAAGAAAGAAAGAAAAGAATGAAAGAAGGAAGAAAGAGAAAAAAGAAAAAGAAAGAAAGAAAAAGAAAGGAAGGAAGGAAGGAAGGAAGGAAGGAAGAAGGAAGGAAGGAAAGAAAGAAAGAAAGAAAGAAA